>NW_024587182.1:0-1217 GCF_018398535.1 Haplochromis burtoni
ATATTTAAAAAACAAAAACAAAAAAAAAACAACCAGCACGCCCCTGCGGGCGGTTTGTCCTTCAAGCTCGTGTCCTTTACCAGAGGCCTGGGAGCTTGAGTGTCCTGCGCAGTATCTTAGCTGTTCCTAGGACTGCGCTCTTCTGGACAGAGATCTCCGATGTTATTCCCAAGATCTGCTGGAGCCACTCGCCTAGCTTGGGAGTCACCGCACCTAGTGCTCCGATTGGTTGGAACCCACAGCAAAAGATATTTTTGGTATTTGGAACAAGGTAATCTGAGATGAGACTAAAATGAGACTTCTCATGAAGCGTTAGCTGTTTGTGAAATCAGATCTCAGCAGTTGACACCTTATCTATTTTTCTTTGCAACTCCTCCCTTCTTACCTTTGTGCATTATGACTTCTAATGTGTGATGTCTCATTTAAAACAAAAACTGACCTACATACAGTACATTTTAATTTTCCGAAAATGTAAATGTTTTTCCGGGTTTCATTTTGATGCAAGTTTTTGTTTTGAGCTTTAAACAAAAACTGATAAAATGCCAGAACAAACGAGTTACAAAGATACTGTTTCTAAGACACTTGCCATTTCTTCTGAGTTCTAGGTATATCAGGATCCATGTGTGGGGCACAGAGTCATAGACTTTCTTGTTGTTAATCCAGACAGTGCACAGGTAGGTTCATCTGCTGTAGTTACAGTGTAGACTAGAGGAATGCCCCAAAAGATGCAAGACGGCAAACAAATCTTTATTTAAATAGCATATTACATTCCAGGTGGAAGTACACTTTCCTATATATGTCCTATATAAATAGATATACTACATTACAAATCTAGCCGAATAAAACAAGACTACAAATAGTACATGTCATTTAACTAAAGTAGAAATAAAGGCCATTCAACAGACTTGCATTTCGGAAGGACCAGAGATTGACCCTTGACACTCATGATAACTTCTTCATGTACATGATGTACAGACCCATCTCTTTTGTGTAGCAACACTGTCCCTAATATTACTAACAGTAAGTATAAATATTATATTTGTATGTGTAACGTAATGTGATGTGTTCTATTTGCATTGTATTTGATAGATACAAGCCACCTGGAAGAGAAGGTAAAATAAGTGGGACCATTATTGTACTCTCAGTGATAAGCCCATGTTTTGTTTTTGTTTGTTTGTTTTTTTAACGTAAGGATATAGAGGCACATTTGGACCCAT
>NW_024587182.1:2115-3224 GCF_018398535.1 Haplochromis burtoni
ATTCTACAACCATTTTTTTCTTTAGTTGTTGAATATAAACATTATTTTGTGCTGATATTGCACTTTTTTTTCAGAACAATGCAGCATTATCAGTATCAGTCGCTTGCATGGCCCCATGTGCTTGTATGCATGCTTGTAATGTAAGGACATGCTTGATCCACGGCATCATTGAGATCCTGCATCCTGCAGTCAGGCAGCCTGTTGCCTAGCTTGTCGAGGCCCCTCCCCAGACCATCACTGACTAATTAGCAAACTAGTCATGCTGAAAGCATAAGAATTGGTTTGGTTTAAGCTGAGCATACTTTGTGCCATTTTTGGCCCATTTCGAGACTATTTTTCACTCGTGTGACCATTTTGGAGATTGGCCCAAGTTTCACCTTAATCGTGTGTTGTGCATCGTGTAGTAATACATGAGGTAATGAGAAGCGATTAACACCTCACGACCAGCTCCCGATCAGCAATCATATGGTCACAAGAAAATCAAACCTGTTTGAAATCCTGGTTGCCCTTCGTGAGGGTATCACACTGTTGAAGTAGTGCCACAAGCCGATTTAACGCAACCTCCCACACTGCACATACGCAAACACAGAAATGGAAGTGAAAAAGGTGGAACAGTGTCCTGCAGGTTTTAGATGTGTCCTTGATCCGGATCCGTCACAGCTGAGTTAAATGGTTAAATCACCCCCTCAACATGTGTTGAAGTTTTATTTTTATATATATATATATACATATATATATATATATCACTGCTATGTTGTTGGAGTTTTCAAGTTATGAGATATTTTTGTGTTTTGATGCTGACTTTACTGCCTTGGCAGATGTAAGCAAATCTTTTGTGAGTTTGAGCACGGACATCATCCCTGCACAGTCTAACTTGCAGGATTTGGTAACCAGCCGACAGTATAGTAGCAATGCTAAAGACAGAAAAAAAGAAAAAGTGGGCAGGATTGGATTGGGCAGACTCCAGGAGACAAGTGCACTCAAAACATCTTTATTGCTGAACACCAAAATAACTAAACTGAAACCAAAAGTATTGCGAGATCTCGCAAAACTCCAACAATGGCGGCAGCTACTTAGTTGTAATATTACTCTTTCTGGGTCACAAAATA
>NW_024587183.1:0-1431 GCF_018398535.1 Haplochromis burtoni
ACAAAGCGCCACACTCAGGCCCACCAGTAGGTGGCGACAACACAACATGAATCCAGATTAAACACCAAATTTTGAACATTGCAATCACATAATAATTACATTTCAATGCGACGGCTACACAAGGTTTACTTTCTGAAGTGAGCTTGTGTTTTTTACTCATTATAAATTATGAAATTTTGCTGATAGATCCCTCCCCCGCGCTTCGACTTTGTGAAGAACTTTTACTACTGTTTAGTTGTTTTTTTTTTTATCTAAACCAAATTTAATCATTTGGTTTAGATAAATGGGTGTTCTTTAGCCCAGGCTTTATATACTCTATCGTCCCTTCCCTTGGCCAATCAATTTGGAGAATCTGCTGCTGGAATGCTGTTTGTCAAGGCTGAAGGGTTGGGGCAACCAAGCAAGCACCAGTTTCTTGTCGCTCTTTGCTAGGAAGTATTTATAGTGAAAATTAAGTAATTAACACAGCACAGAAAAGTATTGTTTCTTAAAATAGTTATTGTCACTGCACAACACTTCTTGTCCAGGTTCCCTCTGTGTTGCTGAGGGCATCTTTTATTTGTGCGTGTGCTAAGTACATTTGTTAACAAGTGTGGGAAGACCAGTATAAGTAAAGGTGGCAAAGCTGCTTAGAGCAGCATACAAACTGCCATAGATTCTGGTGCTTTTGGAAAGCCAGAGAAAGTGCACACCTCAATATCTGTCTGTCACCTCAAAGAGACAGACAACAGCTCCACTTTTAAGATCAGACTTTACATTTTTGTTTTTAATAAAGCATGTAGTTAGATCAGCTGGATCAGGTGACCATGAATCCTCCCTTAGCTATGCTGCAAAATGCTTAGGCTGCAGGAGGCTTCCCATGATGATTTTCTTTTTTACTGTCCTTTTACGGACAGTGAGTCCTTTTAAAAAGGACCATTCGGCATTTCATCATAAGTCAATTTTAATCTCTGGTTCTCTTCCACAAGTGTGTCTTTTGTGCTGTCTTTCTCCCCTAAGCCACATTTGCAGCAGGTGGCTTCTTCTCCGTGAGCTCGGTTCTGCTGGAGGTTTCTTCTTGTTAAAAGGGAGTTTTTCATTCCCGCTGTTGCCAAGTGTCATTCTCTCCATTATTGTCCGGTCTTTACTTTAGAGTATAAAATGCCTTGAAGCAACTGATTTAGCACTACATAGTGTAAACAAGGTAATTAAATATTTTTCTTGTAATAGATTACCAAGCTGGCATCGGTGTGCCCTGGCATGAAGCGCGTAATCTCACTGACTTGGACTTCGCAGATGACATCGCCCTGCTGGGCTCGACTCAGGAAGACCTCCAAAAGTTGACCGCGGCCCTGCAGAGGGAGGCAACGAAAGTTGGATTAAGAATCAGCGCCAAAAAAACCAAGGTACTCTGAGTTGGCTATGCACGTGCCCGCATTCCTGTCATGATCA
>NW_024587183.1:2232-3224 GCF_018398535.1 Haplochromis burtoni
CAGTCGCTGCTGACCGACATCGATGGAGATCACTAGCTGCCCGATGCGCCGCTCGGCGTAGGAGGAACTAAGTTCTAAGTAAGTAAGATTACCAAATAATCTGAACATTTATTTTAAAACCAAAACTGCCTGTTATTATTGTATTGCTTTATTTTTCATTCCAGTTTTACTCTTGATTTCTATTATTGTACACCCTGAGAGTCACACACATGAAAGCATACAAAGTCATGTTTGTAATCTGTTTGCAGGCTTGACGCATTCATCAGGGATCTAACAATAGGTGGGTGTGCCAGGCTGAAGTGCAGAAATGCACTCACTCCTGAAGTTGAGTATCATATGATACTGTTTACCTGCCAAATAGTTTTTATGTGTTAATCTGTGAAAGTGTCATGGTCCTGGGTCTTTTGACCAGTGTCTCAGGTTATTGTATTCTGCTTTACTTCCCTCAGTCTCGTCAGCTGTGTCTCCCTCGTGCCTCCCATTCCCTGATTGCCCTGTGTGTACTTAAGCCCTGTGTTTTCTGTTGAGCGTTGCTAGTTTGTCTGTGTGGTTCCCCTGTGTCTGTTTGTGTCTCAAGGTTTCAGGTTTGTTTTGGTCTTAGTTTTCCAAGTTTCGGTTTTGTCAGTTCTGTTCTCGCCACCCTCGCCTTTTGTTGTATGTCATCCTGCTGAATAAAGCTCACTCACATCAGCATTACCTGCATCTTGGGTCCATTAATAATTCCCACATGGCTTGCCTCGCAAACCGTGACAGAAAGCCTATAAAACACCACGTATTTACAAAATGAAAACACAACTTGTTGTATGCCCACCTTATTACTAAATTAGGCAGAGCACTCTGAATTGAATCAGGACATAAAGCACGGTCTTTATGTTGCTTTATTGAACACTGTCCATCTTACAACTAGCCACTTAACGGGGCTCCCCCCGGACCACAACAACCTCCGGTTCAAAGGTCATCACCTTAAGACATAGCCATATCAATACATGACA
>NW_024587184.1:0-667 GCF_018398535.1 Haplochromis burtoni
ACATTTCAATATCAAAAGAGGAATGGCTGATGGCATGTAAATCGATATGGGAATGTCCGAATTCTAATGCGTGGCGGGATTTCAGTTGGAAATGTCTGATGCGTTTTTTTATAACACCAAACCAGATGACTTATTGGCACACGGGTACCCTCGGTTGTTGGAGAAGGTGTGGGGCACAGGAGGCAGGGCACTGGCACATATTCTGGGATTGCTCGAAGATTAAGCCCTTTTGGCACGAGTTCCACAAAGCCTTAATCACCATATTTAAGGCAAATAATATACCTTTACATCTCTACTATATTCCTAAATAATCGTGATCTTCTGCAGGACATGAGAAATAAATATCTTTTTATGATTCTTGTGACAGCTGCCAAAAAAGCAGTTACAAGATGCCGGCTCCTTCCCGCGCCCCCCACTATGTCAGATTGGAGGGACATTGTGAATGAGATTTATGCAATGGAAATAATTACATTCTCAATATGTCTTAAGAAGAATGTTTTTGCCAAGTTATGGTGTGCGTGGGTAAATTTTATTAAGCCTCTTCAACCGGACTTTGTTGAAATCTCATCTGTTTAGAGACTTGAGTGCTGTGTTCTATTTCCTGTTGAGTTCTATGTATGACATTGTTGCCTTCTCTCCCTATGCGTTTTTTTCTGTTTTGTTTTTT
>NW_024587184.1:2191-3220 GCF_018398535.1 Haplochromis burtoni
CACAGAGTGCATTTTGCTACAAAGAAGTTACACCGATGTTTTTTTCCCCTTAAAAATGTTGTCTTCTTTAGACAAATACCAGGGTTAAACGTCACAGTTTCCTGCTTGTCTTAAAGTGATTTAAAGGGTCCAAAGTTCAGTTGAGCCAATCTTTTCTTCTTTTCTGGTGTCAGGTAGAGGATCTTTTACCCCCTGCATTCTCAGTCACCCCTAAGGGCAGCGGGGCTGGCTACGGCTTGGGCTTTGACCTGGATGACCTTCTCAACCAGTCTCTTACAGACTTGCAACACAGTGACAGAGAAAGGTGAGGTCTGACGCAGCTCTTATAGAAAGAAAAAATAAACACTTCCTGCTCATTCATATGAAAACATTATGTGCATCTGCTTTGTTGTACTATTTAAATTATTAAATAGTCTCAGAAAGGAGACTAAAGGAAACCCAATGAACTGAATATAAAGAACTGACCGAGCCAATTTGTGTGCCAGCTTTTGACTTTGAGTTTGACAAGCTTCAGTTGAACAAGGAACAAATTAAAGAGGCAATTCTGATGGAGATCCAGGACTTTCACAGAAACAAACAAAGCTCTCGACAGAGGCTGCAGTTCAGGCCTTTGGTGAGGGTGAAAGGTGGAGCTGCAGCAGCACAAAGCAGTAACCACTGCAGTGCTCAGCCTGCAACTGTCAACCTGAACGAATCATCAGTGGTTCCCTTGGCGCAGCACCCACAAGCAGCACAGCAAATGAGAGAGGTGAAATCTCAGCGGCAACAAGACCACACACCAGCAGAAGGGAGCCACGCATTTACAAATCACATGACGACCTTCAGTAAGCCTGCATCCGCTTTAGAAGTCGCCCCACCCCATGTGAATCACAATTTACCTCTCCTCTCTAAAAGTGAAAGTGGCCCGGTTGACGTGGACATGCCAAGTGCCAACTCGGAGAACGGTCAGCCAGAGACTATAGATTTAACAACACCGGTGTCTAGTCAGGACGCTCCACCAGAGACGATGAGAGACAGCGAGACACAAGG
>NW_024587185.1:0-3217 GCF_018398535.1 Haplochromis burtoni
GGTTGCAGGAAGTACACCAAGACAACCACTTTGCCAGTTTAGCTGAGATGATCCATTTATCTTCAGAACTCATCCTATGACTCCTCAGCTCACATCTGGTTAATGGACGTGTTGTTAGGAGGTGGTGGGTAGGTTTATTGTTGTTGTTTGGGTTTTGTTTTCCCTTTTGTTATAGGTAGGCGAGGCGGGGCTTGATGGCATTTCAACACACCTGCGACGCATCGGACGTCATCAGTGAGCGCTTTTAGGGAGTGGAGTCACGGACGTCTGGCGTCGGAGTATTGTCGCTGTCACAAGTGCCTGTTCCATTGCCTGCCCGCCTACCTAGGATTTTGTGTTGGCTATTGTGGATCCGCGACGGAGTGCTATGTTCCATCAGGCTGCAGTTACTGCAGCAGCTGTGGTTTGTGTGTCAAGTAAGCTCTCCAACTCTCTCTGTCCACTTGTGTTTAACATTCGGCTATCAACGGTACGCCATAAACTCTGTTTTGTTCCTTGTTGTCAGGTAGCTCCGGTGCGTCACCTGTCTACCTGCATACCTCGGCTCCGCCTCATATCCTTGGTTTGAATCTCCTGGCACATTTTTATTTATCACTGTATATAGCCCTTCCCTTGTAAATATTCCCTATTCGTATATATAAATTTGCATCACAAACTATTTTGTGTCCGTGTGTGTTTCTGCCACGTAATCCATCTGTGTCAGTTTACCTAACACGTGTTTAATGTTGGAGGAACAAATCAATGAATGGGTGGGTATGTGGATTTTCATAAGCATCGGTCACACACTCACATACTATTGTTTTCAACAGATAACAAATGTCTGGTTTTGTGTTAAAGTGTAAGGCCAAAGATATTACAGACCAAATCTAAAAATAATATTAATCAGCATTTCGAAAAGCTCTTCACTTAAACAGCAGCCAATCAGAAAAAAGCTGCAAACCACAGGAAGAATGAGAACTCTGGCCTCCTTCATGACGCTCCGAGGTCTTAGATTTTCAAACCACTTCCTGAGCTCACACTAAATGTCGTTACAGATCGTATGATGATAAAGAGCGTGAGAATTTAGTGGAGTGATACCACAAAGTAGCCTAAATATGATCCAAAGAAAGTACAGTACATGTCAACACTAAAATACACCAGCTCATGTTATTAGATACATGCAGTGTGATTTCTGGTCATTTCTGTGTTGGGCTGCTTCAGCCACTGTATTTATTTTAGCTGATATTTTTCAGATGAGGTTTAATTTTGTTTTGCTTTGTTTATTTATGTGAATAAAACCCTGGCTGAGATAATACAGCACAGATGCCCCATGAAGCATCATTTATAAAAACTAAATGTTAGTAAGTGTCACCAGGTTCCTGCAGCTCTGTGATCATCTTTCCTGTTCATAAATAACAACAGATATTAAAACACAAGGTACCAAACAGACACACACTTTGTAACACTATATACACTTTATTATTAGCTCTGTGATGAGAAATCTTGCTGTAGCAGGAGCAGGAAGTAGCTGCTGTGGTTATACGTGCACATCATACAAACATATAAATAGACGCTCTAATGTGCTACTGTTGCCCTGTCTATGTAACTGATAAAGTGAAGTTAAAGAGTTTTATACAGATATTAACTGTCCCATGAGGACAAAAAATGGTTTTTGATTTTGTGTTACATCAGCAGGATATGAGAACACCCTAAAGACTGAATAGAAAAAAGCTGACACATGAACACTGATGTTGTTTGTGTGGGAGTGGGTTTGTGCTGAGATCAGCCTTCTATTGATCTCTGAGCTCAGTACAAACTCCTGTGGTTCATGAGGACTTGGGATCCATGACACTGGTTTCACTGAACTAAAATGTCAAACTTTTCCTTAAAGCTCATTGATTTAACTTGTTGCTATAACAATGTCCACTTGCTGTCTTGCTCCTGCTCTTGCTATTCTTGGTTGCTTGTTAGAGGTTGTTGCCCACTGATACAATCCTCTGGCTCATCTGATCCCAAAAAGACTTACAGAGGAAAAAGTAAACAATAGGGTCCAGACAGATGTTGAAAACTGACACCATGGTGGCCACCTCCTCCAAGTAGAACAATAGTGGACCCGCAGAGCAACTGGTCCACAGAAAAGTGACAGGAAGACGAACCAGATTATAGGGCACAAAACAAACACAGAAGATGCTGACCAGCACCAACATGTTCCTGCGAGACTTCACCAGCTTCTCAGCATTGGAGGAGGCCAGCTGCCTCTGCTGTGCCTGCAACACCCTGCGGGAGATGCTGTGGTAGAAGAAGACCAGGGATATGAAGACCAAGAGGAAGATGATGGCACAGATGGTGTGGAGGATTTTGAAGAATAGGCTGATTGATGCACTGAGGAGGGGCCAACATCGGCTGGGGGTAAAAGTCAGGGGTTTCTGGGTGATGAAAAAGAGGATGCTATAAGTAACTGATGGAGCCAGGAGACAAACCCAGGTGACCATGGAGATGATGTGCGCAGTTTGCACTGACTGCAGGACATGAGTTCCTGAAGGATGGACGATTTTAAGATACCTGAAGAGAGAAGACAAAGGAGACAGTAGATAACTTCACGAAGCAGTCACAGTGGTACCACATTCGCAAAGGTCATTATCAAGTTAAAATGATATGTCTACACTGTTTCCGGGTGTCATGGCGCAGTGAGTGGACGTGTTTGGTGGCTGCTCCTTACAATCAGGAATAGAAAACACTGAAAACTCGTTAACAGACAACTCAACTGAGTAAGGCGAACGTAGTTGGTGAGGAATAAGGCAAAAGGAGGCCAAAATGCCAAGGGGACAGGACAAAGCCGCAAAAACAAATATTAACAATGCAACAGGACAAGCTTGCACGAGCCCCAACAGTATAATTAGCGACTTGGCTGGAGAGCTATTAAAAGCTATCGAGTCATCGAAATCAGAAATGAAACAAGATAACGAAAGGCTGAGAGAAGACAACACGCTACAGCAGGAACTGGGCGGCAAACTCGATAAGATAAAGGAGGACATAAAAACTCTGTCGGAGAGAGTGGGGGAAGCTGAGGACCGAGTGGGAAATATAAAATGATATGTCTACACCTTGATCAGCAATGCAGGGGTTTTAGCCATTAACACTGTCATGAACTGTAGTGGGAAATATGTAAAGGTTCCTCACCTGTTGGCAGCGATATAACACATGAATATGATGCTGGCATACATGTTCATGTAGAAAG
>NW_024587186.1:0-3217 GCF_018398535.1 Haplochromis burtoni
ATTTTAGCATGTCAGTGGTAAAATGGCACACCTGCGGCACACCTGTCACTGGGTAAACCTCCAGAGTCCAGAAAATAAATAAAATCTAAGACTCAGCGGCACTAAGTCCTGTTGCTCATAAATCTATTTTCACCTGTTTAGCAGGAGTGGGGCGGTTGGAGGTTTGCCCTGGTGCAGGTGTGCCACAGTGGTCATGTCAGCGGAAGGATCCGGCAGTTTCTCTGTGAATTTCAAATTCCTGTGGCAGCATACTCGGTGCTTCCTTGGAAGTTTAGGAGTTTTTTTCGCTATAAAAAGAAGTTTTCTTCCCACACACCCCACGGGCGCCAATGTTTCTGTCTCTTTTTACTGAATCAAAATTTAAAGTAAGGTCAGTACGTGCACGCTTTAAATGCTGCACAGTCATACTCTGTCCCGCACTCGTTATATTATCCATTGTTGATCTGCACACAGCTGTTAACCACGAACATTGCACACGCTTACGTCATTGTCATGAGACACTCTCACAAAAAAAATCACTGGTTAATAACGCAGTAACGAAGCATGCTTACGGGAAAGTAACAGTAATCTAATGACCTTTTTTGCAATAGTAATTCCTTACTTTACTCGTCACTTGAAAAAAGTAATCAGATACACGTTACTGTCTCTAATCATCTCTGATCATGAGGCTGGAAGGATTTCCCATCCTGAAGCCAGCCATAACTGTCCTGCATCAAGTCTCACTGGCTGCCGCTGATCATCCCCATCAGTGGCCCACTACTTAACAGTGTGGCTGAGCTAACTAGTCAGTACAGCCCTGACTCTGAGATGAAACTATCTTTGCTTGATCTTGTCTTTTCAAGAGCCTAGAAGGGAGTGTGTCACAGGAGTGGAGCTATTGTATATATCAAGTGTTGGAGTTTTCACCATTCACACTACAGACCATGAGCACTGTGTGGGAGTCAGGAGCTCCACAATGGAAGCCATATTTTTGGAAACTGTCACGTTATTGTTCACCATCTCCACTGTGAATAAACAGTCTCTTTTGTGAAGTCCTGCATTTGGGTCACGTACTTACCCTGAACCTGACATTGTTGGTTTTTGTATATTGGGTTACTTTAAGAAGACTAAAAAAAATCCTCATATACTGGTGTTTTCTCTCCAGTATGTGAAAATTAACATATAAATATAAACAGCAAAGAAGAGCATATCTAAAGACTGTGACTGACAGATAAACTCATTATCATGGTATCATCAATTAGCCAACAGCCTTGCTAACATTCTAAAGAAAAAACATCTTTCAGAGCTTCTAAAATTATTTTCACTTCAGACATTATTTCACAAGACTTGGGGCTTTATAGCTATCTCATTATTTTAACTGTCGAAAATAAAAGTTCCCAAAAGTAAAAGTGATATACTGTCATGATCAAGTGTCGAATAACTGAGGTTGAGGCCAACATGAATTGGCAACTTTTGACATATTTCATCATATTTCATAGAGGAAGTAGAAACAAATGCAGACCCATTCTGTATTTCTCGTTTGGGCACACAAAGCCAAGGCCCACTTTGCTTGTCTGTACATGTCAGGTACCTAAAATATTCCACAAGTCAGCCACATTTTCCTTCACCTCTGGTGTCCACCAGCTTTTTCAACTCCTTTCCCACTAGGAAGATGATTTTTGATTTGCCTAAAGCCAGTTTGTACAGCCCATGATTGTACTGCCCGGGCCTCCAGATTTGGTCCCGACTTATTTCACAAAGCACTATTGCCTATGGGATAACAGACCTCCCTGGCGGATTTGGGACCCTTTGGTCTCAAATGAATCAGTCTTGGAGGCCTGCCACCAGGTTGGGGCTGTTCAAGGTTCCCTGAAGGTTTTTTTTTTTTTTTATTAACAAAGGGATCTGTTGAATCACACTTGGTCTTACCTCTAACTCATGCCCAATTAACTACTGACTTGTTATAATATAATTGCCATGTGTAAAAATAGTTAAAGAAAAAATTGAAAACAGAATAATATACCATGGCAGGGGTAGAATGACAGTCATTTGATAATAATTATTTGAAAGCTGTACAAAGTGCCCAAGATCCTTACTGATATTATTTCCTGTTATTTCCCTTTCTTGCTTCCAAAACCTAAATCCTTAAAGAAGACATGGTGAAACTGTGACTTATTTTAAGTTTTTATATTTTATCGTTTTTTGCCTTGAAACCCTTCAATGGATGCCATTTTGCCTAGTCTCCTTCTTATTGACGAATCATGAACACTGCCTTTAACTAAGGAAAGTGAAACATTCCAAAAAATTATTCCAATATTTTCACGATTTAATGAGAGGGGCAATTACATTTTGATATATGACCAGGTAGGTTTAGATAGTTTCTTTTAGATAAATGGATTTCTAGTTGTGGTGTTTCTCAACATGAAAACTTCCCTCAATCCTGTACGTAGCTTGAATATTCAAATGCATTATAAAGTGCTAAAGAACAGAGGCTAAAACCCCATACCCGACCTAGAAAGTGATCAAGTCATTGTTATAGAGGAAGTGGAATTGAAGGCTCATCCATTCCGTGTCTTGCTCCATGACCTTGCTTAGCAACAGCCTGTTTACCTTTCAGCTTCCTACCAGTGAGTCCTACAAGCCAGTCAGTATCAATAGGACATCTTTATTCTTAGTTTTTCCCCCCGCTGGTTTCTACCGTTTGGTTCAGTTCCTTCCTTTGTCTGGTGGGTAAAAAACTGTGCAAATAGACCCAAGATGCTTGTTTGGGCTCCTTGGCTAAGACCGAGCCATCAGATAATCTCAAGCAAGTTCCATTTTGTTATAATTAAAGGAGTGTTTTGAATAAGGCTTTAAAGTCTGTTTCAGGCTCAAAAGGTACTCATTTAAATCTGCAAAACTTTAAGACACAAAGTATCTTATATGTGACTCGGAAACAAGACATACAGTGGCTTGCAAAAGTATTCGGCCCCCTTGAACTTTTCCACATTTTGTCACATTACAGCCACAAACATGAATCAATTTTATTGGAATTCCACGCCTCACAGAGCAGCTGTATTTGTACTGACATTAGATTACACACAGGTGCACTCTTGTCATGCACATCAGATGGTTCTACAAAGTATTGACTCAGGGGGCTGAATAATTACGCACACCCATATTTGTAAAAAATGTTTGGAATCATGTATGATTTTCGTTCCACTTCTCACGTGTACACCACTTTGTGTTGGTCTTTCAC
>NW_024587187.1:0-1554 GCF_018398535.1 Haplochromis burtoni
CCATCAACTCTGAAACAAGACTTACCAAAGATAATATTGCTGCTCTAAATAAGCCCAGCCAGCTGAAAGGTGAAACAAAACCTAAAGTGGAGAAACAAAATACCTCTCTCAACCCATGCGGCTCACCATTCATACCTCAGCATAACTATAACACCATGGCCAGCATTTTAAATCCAGCAGAGCCCTTTGCCCAATACATGGCACGTCGAGATTTAATAATCTCAGGCCTTTACCAGTTCGACGATAGGCCAGAGAACTACAGAGCATGGTGCTCTTCATTTACCAGTGCAACAGCTGAAGTCCAACTCACCCCCATTCAAGAGCTAGATCTCATGACAAAGTGGTTAGGGAGAGAGTCAAGTGATCAGGTGAAACGCATACGTTCAGTATATGTCAACAACCCCACATTAGCTCTATGCAAAGCATGGGAAAGACTGAATGAATGTTATGCAGCATCAGAAATAATCGAAAGGTCACTTTTCCAACGGTTGGACAGTTTCCCCAAAATAACAGTCAAAGATCATGTCAAGCTTCGTGAACTAGGAGATTTACTGCAAGAGATTCAAGGCGCTAAGGAAGACGGCCATCTGCCTGGTCTACTCTATCTGGACACTTCTTGTGGAATTAGCCCAATCGTAGACAAACTCCCATATGGACTTCAGGAGAGGTGGATGTCACACGGCTCTCAATATAAAGAGAACAACCAAGGCTGTTTCCCACCTTTTGAGTACTTCTGTGAATTCATATGTAAAGAGGCAAAGAAACGCAATGATCCAAGTTTCCAACAGCAAAACTTAAAACCAGAAAAACCTTTTGCAAAAAACTTAAATTCCAGCAAGCCAATTACTGTACACAAAACCAGTATTTCTCCCCCTAACAAGGACTTTAACCGGAACTGCCCACTGCATAACAAGCCACACCCGCTCAAAAGATGCAGAACATTTAGGAATAAAGCACTGGACGAAAGGAAGGCCTTCCTCAAAGAGAAAGGATTGTGCTTCAGATGCTGTTCTTCAGATACTCATCTTGCGAAGGAATGCAAATCTTCGGTAAAGTGTTCTGAATGTGACAGCACAAGTCACGATGCAGTCATGCATCCCGGTCCTCCACCACAGACCAACAAGGCTCCACCTCCGGCACAAGAGAATGGCGGGGAGAGAGAAAACAGTCATGACATGGTTGATGTCACAACAAGCTGCACAGACGTGTGCGGTCCAGGTCAGTGGGGACGTTCATGTTCCAAGATATGTCTCACATGGGTGTACCCTAAAGGTTACAAGGACAGAGCTGTTAAGGCATATGTAATACTAGACGATCAGAGCAATCGTTCTTTAGCCAAGCCTGAGTTCTTCGAACTTTTTGACATTAAAAGTGAACCTTTCTCCTACAATCTTAGAACATGCTCTGGTGTTGTAGAAACATGGGGTAAAATAGCTGAAGGCTTCCATATCGAGTCACTGGATAGGTCAGTGGTGATTTCTCTACCATCGCTCATAGAGTGTCAGGACATCCCTAACAATAGGAATGAAATCCCAACTCCCAGCGCAGTGCTAC
>NW_024587187.1:1574-3216 GCF_018398535.1 Haplochromis burtoni
GTCACATCTTATATCTCGTATAAAAATATATCGATATTTTTTAAAAACTCGATATATCGCCCAGCTCTAAGATTTAATAATCTCAGGCCTTTACCAGTTCGACGATAGGCCAGAGAACTACAGAGCATGGTGCTCTTCGTTTACCAGTGTAACACCTGAGGTCCAACTCACCCCCATTCAAGAGCTAGATCTCATGATGAAGTGGTTAGGAAGGGAGTCAAGTGAAATTTACTTTTGAGGAAATTTACTTTTGAGGAAAAACGTGCACGGTTTCCCCAATTAAATGTCAACAACCCCACATTAGCTCTATACAAAGCATGGGAGAGACTGAATGAATGTTATGCAGCATCAGAAATAATCGAAAGGTCACTTTTCCAATGGTTGGACAGTTTCCCAAAAATAACAGTCAAAGATCATGTCAAGCTACGTGAACTAGGAGATTTGCTGCAAGATTCAAGGTGCCAAGGAAGACGGCCATCTGCCTGGTCTACTCTATCTGGACACTTCTCGTGGAATTAGCCCAATCGTAGACAAACTCCCACATGGACTTCAGGAGAGGTGGATGTCACATGGCTCTCAATATAAAGAGAACAACCAAGGCTGTTTCCCACCCTTTGAGTACTTCTGTGAATTCATATGTAAAGAGGCAAAGAAACGCAATGATCCAAGTTTCCACCGCAAAACTTAAAACCAGAAAAACCTTTTGCAAAAAACTTAAATTCCAGCAAGCCAATTACTGTACACAAAACCAATATTTCTCCCCCTACCAAGGACTTTAACTGGAACTGCCCACTGCATAACAAGCCACACCTGCTCAAAAGATGCAGAACATTTAGGAATAAACCACTGGACGAAAGGAAGGCCTTCCTCAAAGAGAAAGGATTATGCTTCAGATGCTGTTCTTCAGACACTCATCTTGCGAAGGAATGCAAATCTTCAGTAAAGTGTTCTGAATGTGACAGCACAAGTCACGAAGCAGCCATGCATCCCGGTCCTCCACCACAGACCAACAAGGCTCCACCTCCGGCACAAGAGAATGGCGGGGAGAGAGACAGTCATGACACGGTTAATGTCACAACAAGCTGCACAGACATGTGCGGTCCAGGTCAGTGGGGACATTCATTTTCCAAGATATGTCTCACATGATAAAGGTTACAAGGACAGAGCTGTTAAGGCATATGTACACTCAACAAAAATATAAACGCAACACCTTTGTTACTGCTCCCATTCCCCATGGGATGGACGTAGAGACCTAAAATTCATTCCAGATACACAATATAACCATCCCTCCCAAGAGGCCGGTTGGATGTGCTGCCATATTCTCTGAAACGCCTGTGGAGACGGCTTATGGTTGAGAAATGAACATTCAATGCACGGGCGACAGATCTGGTTGACATTCCTGCTGTCAGCATGCCAATTGCACGCTCCCTCATTGCTTGTGGCATCTGTGGCATTTTGCTGTGAGACAAAACTGCACATTCCAGGGTGGCCTTTTGTTGTGGGCAGTCTGAGGTACACCTGTGCACTACTCATGATGTCAGATCAGCATCCTGATGTGGCACACCTGTGAGGTGGGATGGATTATCTCAATATAGCAGATGTGCCCACTACCACACATTTGGACTGATTTGTGACCACTGTT
>NW_024587188.1:0-1228 GCF_018398535.1 Haplochromis burtoni
GTCCATTCTCGTTTGAGCAGCTTTTAAGCATCTTGTAATCGTCGTTCCAACACAGTGTGTTTGTTTTGATTCGTAGACCCCGAAAATGCCGCCGCGCTCCCACAATGCATTGCGGCGTGACGTCAACTCCGAAGCCCTATTGTCATGCTAGCTTCTCAATCGCATTGTTAGGTCATTGGTTTAAGGCACATATTGTTGTTAACAGTAGAGATAAGTAATGTACATTTCCATATATGCTTTATTGTTGCAGTTTCACAAAATGAAAGAACCAGTAAACTTCATAAGATCTCATCTACTGTCTGGAGTTCCTGGGTTCATGTTTAGCTGTTTGGATAGCTAGTCAGACTTCTAGCAAGGCCAATTACAGCGAAAAGACAGCACCACGGCAAGCAGCAAAGCTACAGAAGCCACTGCGTGGAGCTACGACAATCCTATTAAGCCAAGTAAAGTACATATGGACGCAATCAAAATACAAGAAATCTAAAATGTCTGAAAATTAATTTTTCAAAAGGCAGGCTCGTCAGCTAGCATTGAACTGCACAGAGCAAAAGCAAAGGCTGAAGCTGCTCAAGCAAGAGCCTCATATGCAAAGAGAGAAATAGAAATTAAAGTTGAGCAAGCACGTTTACAATCTACTCTCGATGCACTGAGAGCAGAACAAGAGAAGGAAGCTGCCATAGCAGAAGCTAATTCTTTAGAAGCTGGTCTACTTGAATTAGGCTTCAAAACACGCAGTGTAGCTTATGGCCCATCCCTAGCTGAGATCCAAGAACACACTGCAGAGTATGTTTTGGAACAAACAGCTATCAGTGCAGCAGAATCAACAGCCCCAGTAAAAACTAAATACAAAGACCCTGCACCTGCCTTTCAAGAAATTGCTGTAAAAGGAGGAAACAAAACAAACTGTGCTGCTTCTCATAATGAACTGTACAAGCCCCTATCCACCAGCTACAAAGACTTTACCCCTCTTGTTCAGACACCATATAAATCCAATTGTGCTCACCGTGACCATGCCCCGAGCCAACCGACTTTGCCAAATATCTAGTTCCTGGGTTCATGTTTAAGATAAGATAAGATAAGATAAGATAAGATAAGATAAGATAACCTAAGATAACCTTTATTAGTCCCACACGTGGGAAATTTGTTTTGTCACAGCAGGAAGTGGACAGTGCAAAAGTTATGAGGCAAAAATTAGAATACAATAAGAATAAATACAGTACACAACTGT
>NW_024587188.1:2219-3215 GCF_018398535.1 Haplochromis burtoni
TGTCGTCCCCATCAGTGATGAGGCCGACTATTGCAGAGTCATCAGAGAACTTCTGCAGGAAGCACTGGGTGGAATTGTGGGAGAAGTCTGCAGTGTAGATGGTGAAGGGTGGGGCCCCCCACAGGGAACGGAGCTGTTTGGACAGCTAGTCACACTTCTAGCGAGGCCAATTACAACTTGACTTTCTAACAGAGACTTGGCAGTGTTCAAATGATTTCGCCAAACTCAATATCACCACTCTGCCTGGATTTGTTTACACCTGCCAACCCCGTGTGTCTGGATGTGGGTCTGGACACACGGATGAGGTATAAGGTATCTTGTCTTTCTGCTCCTGCCTATTCCTCTATTCAATCCATTATCAAACAAATTTATGGCCCAATTCCCACACTTTTAGTTGCTATTTACCATCTATCATAAACCCAACTTTGACTTTTTAACATACTTTTCTGACTATCTTTCTGAAATTCTACTCTTATCTCCAAATAAATATACTACTGCTGGGAGATTTTGATATTGACATGGACAGCACATCAAATTCATCCACAAGAGATTTTATATCCTGTCTGAACAATTTCGACTTACACCAATATATGGCTATTTGCACACACTCCAAATGACATATTTTGGATCTTCTCTGCTGCACTGGTGTCATCCTGAAGAACTGTGCTGTATTGGACATGCATTTTTCAGATCATAAATTAGTTTTATTCAGTGTTAGTCTCCTACTGTACAAAAAAAAATAAAACCACCTTAACGGTGGTTTACGGACACTGTCACCTCCTATATCCACTTCTGTGAGGACAGCATTGTGCCATCACACACCAGGGTGAGTTATAACAATGACAAACCCTGGTTTTCTCCTAAACTCAAAAAGCTGTGGCTGGAAAAGAGAAAGGCGTTCAGAAGCGGAGACAGGGACTGCTACAGAGAGGCCAAGTACAGGTTCACTAAAGAAGTGGACATTGCCCCCTGATCTTCTCAGAGTGCTGATGTTTA
>NW_024587189.1:0-3214 GCF_018398535.1 Haplochromis burtoni
TTCACTTGAAATGCCTTCACCACATCATACATGCCATGTCCATGAACTGACAGATTTCCTTGCTGAGCTCAAAAACTCTATTGAGAGCTTTTCCCCAACTCAGCCAACAGACCTCAGTATGATAAGGAATGTCGGCAAACTCTGAATCTATTTCCCACATAAAAGACTGAAATTGAAGGTGATTTAAACTTTTAGCCCAGATAAAATTTACGGTTTGCGTTACGGTGATCATTACATGCTCCATCATTTTTAGGACTGTACCACACAGAGTTTCCTGGTGTGTGATGCAGTGATATGCTGTTAACTCACCGGTACAGTTCTCCTCCTGCATCTTTACTAGATCCTACATCCTGCACAACACCAGCTCCATCTGTTGTCCCAGGGCAGTTTCATATCGGTTACACTTTGACATACGTTTCAAAAAAAAAAAAAAGTATTTTCCTGTCGTTGTCCCGTGCATCGATTTAATTTCTAATATTTACACTCCACGGATGAAGATGGTCAGCTGTGCAATGTCCATCATGTCTGTACTTTCATCCACAGCAAGAGAGTATGCAATGAAGTTTTTGCTTCTTTCACACAACTGTGTTCTTAAATCAGGCTCACATTTGCCAAAATCTGCGTTTTGTCTGGACACAAGACGTCGCACACCTTCATCATGCAGTTCTTCAGAGTGGTACTGGGCTGATTTGGCTATCTAACAAGGGACTGCAGTTAGACTCGTGTCTCAACATTTAAATGAGGTAGTCCACTGGATTTGTCTTCGTTTTAGTAGCTTGTAGTCTCATATAAGTGAGCAGAGAGTCGTTGCTGACAAGTTTCTGAAACGGGCTGCACCGTGTCCGGTGTCTTAGGTTCAGTGGGTGGGGCAGCTCCGGTTGTTTCTGTCTGTATGCGCTCTCCTAAAAAAGTCACTTTTTCTCGTTGCTTTAATCTAAAGTCTCTTGTTGTGTTTCCGGTATGTAATGATGTAGCAGTTTAAACGGTTGTTTGCATGTTACAGGAAAACACCATCAGCCATGTCCGCCGTCAGCAGCTCAAACACAGCCTTTGTCTTGGAGCTGTTCGGCACTCTGAACCAGACAGACCCTGCTGGAAACATCCTTGTTTCCCCTCTGAGCAAGGATGGACCATGGCCAGGGCTACCTGGGAGCTAAAGGAGACACTGCAGCTCAGATGGCTCAGGTCAGCTCACTGCACAGGCACCACGCCATCAGTTGATCTGCTAGCATGATGCCTGTGCAACTTCAAGACCTCGTTGCATTTTAAAAGCAGTCAGTCTGACCTGTTTTCACAAAACGTCTTGTCAGATGTGGCCGTCTGTGTTTTTCCATATAGAAAAAAAAAACATTTCTGTTTTGGTTTTTTTGTCTCTATAAAAAACACACATTGCTGCTGTCTATAGATAAACTGCATAATCTCTCACCCTCAGTAAGTTTATGAATAAATAAAATTCACCTTTTGGTATTTAGTTAAACGTGTTTCAAAAGCTTGTGGGAAACAAGCTATTTGCCAGAGGTCAATGGGTCAGTGTTTTTTGTTTATTTATGTTTTTATTTATTTAATTGGCTACAACTGTGGCATGAATGCAGATCTCCATAAGTTGTGGTTCACCATCTAGCTAGCTGACAGGGGATTTCTAAAAATCTTTAAAAACAGGAAGTGGTTTAGTAGCTGAATAAGTTCATCACAAAAGTATTTAGGTGAAAAGTCACATAGACATGTAGATTGCTTAGTAAACAGAAAAAGCACATTTCATGAAGCTGGTCAAATGATATAAAAACAAAAATCCTTTGACACTAGCAATACTGGAAAGGAGCAAGCATAAGTCTCACAGTGTGTTGCAGCTAAAGGTCAAGCTGCTGAATTTCACAGAGGGAGAAGAGAAACAGCTAGCTGTTTTGTTTTGTTTTGTTTTGATGACATTGTGAAACATGCTGCTAATCAAAATGAGGTAGACGAACTGTGTTATTTAAAGACTGCATTACATTACAATGCTCTGCAGTTTAGTGCAGGATAAACAGGTTAGACATGTCTGACTAGTGCACAGTGGCTGTGGTGCAGAGTATAACAGAGATGAATGTATAGCACTTTACTAGTCCCTAAGGACCCCAAAGCGCTTTACACATCCAGTCATCCACCCATTGGTGATGGCAAGCTACATTGTAGCCACAGCCATCCTGGGGCGCACTGACAGAGGCGAGGCTGCCGGACACTGGCGCCACCAGTAGGCACCAGTGAAGTGTCTTGCCCAAGGACACAACAACTGAGACTGTCCAAGCCGGGGCTCGAACCGGCAACCTTCCGATTACAAGGCAAACTCCCAACTCTTGAGCCACGATCGCCTGAACTTGAAGCTCAGCTGATGATGCTTGAATTTAGTAACTGAAGAAGAAGAAAAATCCTTTAATTGTCCAACAAGGGAAAATTTGTGTGTAACAGCAGCAAGAAAGACACATATACAAACAAACAGCACACAAGCCACAGAACAGAAACATACACAATTTTTACATATTTATATCAAGGACAATGGTTACCAAAAACAGAGTACTGTACCGTTATTAAATTCAATAAAATTAAATACAGATAAGAGGCAAACCCTGGTTATAGTGTGAATCGGTTGATAAAATAGTACAAGTTACTGCACTGATGTAAACATCTATGTTTGTTGGGAGCAGTTCTGATTGTACAGTCTGACAGCTGATTTAAAATCTCTCCGATTCACAAGGTCCTGATTTAATCCCCGATTCAGAGAAATTTATCAGTACTGAGACTTGCGAGACTTCATCAGAGGTGTGAGCATCACAGCAGATGCCTTTGTGTCAAAGTAACCAAGGATAAAACACATTTCTGCGGTATTGAACAGCGGAAATGAGGCTTACTTGTCGGAGGTCATTTGTGGGGGGGGGACAGCGTAACAAGCAAACAAATAATCAGAAAACAGACATTTGAGATGGGAAACTGTTCTTGAAGTACTGAGAGACAGAGCTGTGCAGGAAGTGTGAAGTTTATCGTGGTGGAAGAAAAACAGCAAAAGTAAGAGGGAATTAATGACGATGTTTATCAAATGTGAAGCGCAGTTTGGATCTTATTTTGCTGCTGGTTCAGTGAATTTTGGTCAGAGTGACAAAACCTGCAGCTTCAGAATCTGTGAGCCATCGGCTTTCAGCCCTGACGGCGTGTCCGTGTACGTGTTGTTGGGTGAGAAAGCCGA
>NW_024587190.1:0-3214 GCF_018398535.1 Haplochromis burtoni
AATTTTGTAGTAAACTGTAAATTGTAAATATTGTAAAACTTTCTTCTGTCATTTAATGGTCGGGCATTGTACAGCTACAAGCATTTCACCCCCATGTCATACTGTGTATGGTTGTGTGTGTGTGACAAATAAAATTTGAATTTGAATTTGAAAATTTGAAATCAATTACTTAATTAACATATAACATTAGAACTAGTAAAGACACTCACGGAACACATTGTTAAGTAAACCTTGCAAGCACTTGTTTGGATCCCCATTTGCCTTCAGACCTGCCTTAACTTTTGGCACAGATTCAACAAGGTGCTGGAAGCATTCCTCAGAGATTTTGGTCCATAGTGACATGATAGCATCACACAGCTGCTGCAGTGAACTGGCTGCCATGTTCAAGAAACGAATTTGAGATGGTTTGATCTTTCAGGGGATGGGGATGATTTGAGCTGAGCTTTTCTGGTGCATTATCCTGCTGGAAGCAACCTTCAGAAGATGGGTACACTGTGTACAAGTGTACATAATTAATTAGCTGGTGAGTTAATTTTCTATGGCTCAAGAGGACATATAGATTGTAATTATTCCAATAATAAATGTATACATTTGATATTTTTATATTGATTTTACTGAGATCTTTTAAGTACTTTTTTTTTTCAAATCACAATTCCTAAAAAGTTGTCTTACATGGCAGAAAACCACCAGAGAGGAGAGAACAACAAATCTGCTGTATACAGACATAAAGGATGCATACAGCTCGTTTCCCCTACACCTATTTGGTAGTTCAAATAAAAGTATGGTTAACCTCACCCCTGCCACACCCCTGTAGTCAAAAGTCAGGCTGTGACAGTCAGAGGACCCTCTTGAGGCTCTGCAGAAATGTTTTGAGGTGCCTGACTACAAACCTCTCTGTGAGTCGCATGGAGAGGATGGGATCACAGAATTAACCATGGACTGTATACACTGCACTGAATCCATAATTCCAACAGAGACTGTGTTATCCAAGCAAACAAAGGATAACCAAGAACATCAAAACACTCCTCAACAGGAAGATGAGAGCCTTCGGGGCTGGAAAAGGTAGGAGGTGAGAACATTTCAAGAAAGGCATCAATCAAGAATGCCAAAAACAAATATAGGGGGACGCTGGAGTGGAAACTCTGAGCAGATCAATATGAGGACATCATGTGCTGTGAAGGCAGTTAGTTTGAGATTACATTTAAGGAGGGCCCAAGACAGACTACAATGACCTTAAATTGGTACTTTTACAGATAAACTTTGCACAAGGAATAATAGTTACAGGTGGTGGTCTGGGAAACAATTCACACAAAGGAGCTAGATGCACTAGGAAGGAGGAATTTGTTCCATCAGTTCTGCTAAAGGATGAAGAATGAAATTGGGTCATATGATGCAAAGCTGCTCTGAGTAGGACCAGTGATTTATTCATTGGGAATATAGAGAGATATTGGCAACGTGGACAGGCGGGTGAGGATATGAGGTAAGTAATCCAAATGTTATTCTTCCGACAAGTGGACTGACTCAACTGGATCAGGTAAGTGAATCATGTGAATCTTGTAATCCAGTTTTGAGATCCCTTCCCAGACGCCTTAACGCCCACTCACACTCTGGGTCATCTGACCTCAGGAAATCACATGATAGGAAACACTGGCTGATTGTGACCCACACCCGTTTTCACACCCTGGCTCATGTGATTAGGTAGAGGATCATCAGAGGGTCCCTCTTTTGGGGGGATACTCCCACTGGGTTTAAATCTGGGACTCTCCACCATTTGATCCTTAGAACTGAAGAAGCTTCTCGGATGAGAGGTGAACGTCTTCAAGCAACTTAAAGAAGTCCAGACGCTTTTCTTTCCAAGCTCCTTAGACTTGTGAAGAGATTGCTCTTCAGCCACTGAGGGACTGGAAGGTTGTGTAGATTCTCACAGAAAGGGAAAGTGCTAGTTTCTTCAAATAAGATTTCGATGTGACCCTGTCTACTTATTAGCCCTGCTACACACTGGCGACCTGTCCAGGGTGTACCCTGCCTCTCACCCTAAGACAGCTGGGATAGGCTCCAGCGCCCCTGCAACCCTGAAAAGGGTAAGTGGAAGTGAATGGATGGACAGATATACATACTCTGGCTCATAAATCAGAACAAAATGTTTTCCAAAACTTGTTAACAGGACTGTGATCAGAAAATCACATTTGGAACTCAACACCAGAAAGGACTCTGACTTTTTGCGGACCAAGCTCTAGCAACAGTTGTACGTGGGCTAAATGGCTCATGACAATGGGCAAACACCCCATAGTCCCAAAGCATCCCTTACAGGACACACTGAGGGACACAGTAAACACAAAACACATGTAGATAAGCAAGCTTCCATGCACACTTGTATATCTTTGAGAAGATGAAGAGCTTGTCCTGCATTTTATGACAAGGACAAAAAAACGTAATTGTTCCTCCTGAATCTGAGGTTTGACTAACAAATAAACTCTCCTTTTTATCACCTTAGCATAGATATTCCTTAGAAGCTTAGGAGCGTGATCCCTAGTTTGGACCCATAGTTGGAGCACTCCCTCTGGTCCCCCTTCTTAAAGATGAGAACCACCACCCCAGTCTGCCAATCCAGAGGCACCACCCCAGATTAGGGGGGTCACTGTCTTTTGGCCACCAGAAACACTGTTCACATTGAACACTGTTTATAAACCAGTGGGGTTTTAAAATTTTGAGTAACAAGTGCAAGTACTACCTTGGTTCAAATGCAGGCATTTTTTCAGAGTTATTCACGTTGGTGTTGATTCAACCATTTCACTGCTATCTTGCAGTTCTAAGTGGTAAGTGCAATTAAGTCAAATTTACTGGAATAGTCATAAGTTAGTGCCACAAACTGCAATATATACAGTGAAACATCCATCCATCTATCCATCCATCCTCCTCTGCTTGTCCGGGGCCGGATCGCGGGGGTAGTAGTGATGGGATTTCCGGCTCTTTTTAGAGAACCGGCTCTTTCGGCTCGACTCACTAAAAAGAGCCGGCTCTTTCGGCTCCCAACCAGCTTAACTTATTATTAACAACAATATAAAATTATGCATGAAAGGAATTACTAATGTAAAAAAAAACAACTGTGGTTTTATTTATATATATATATTAGGGGTGCAACGATACACAAAATTCACGGTTCGGTTCGGTTCGATACTTTGGTGTCACGGTTCGATATTTTTTCGATACAAAA
>NW_024587191.1:0-3213 GCF_018398535.1 Haplochromis burtoni
GCACATCTCTGTATAGTGACTGGTCTTATGATTTAAACAGGCAAATGTTCAGCATTCAAACTACAGGTGAAGAATAGTCAAACCAGATGTTTCCCTGTTATGTCGATATCATATATACTGGTATATGGCGAGTAACCTTCAGTAATAATTCACACAGCAATAGCACATTCATGTAGTTGTAAAAAGCATGATAATATATTAAGTAATCCAAAGTATTCATAATATGTTACTCTCACTGAGTAACGGTATATTTTGGGGCATGTATTCTGTAATCTGTAGTGGAATACATTTTAAAAGTAACCTTCCCAACACTGATCATACCTCATTATAGTCTGCTGTTTTATCAATATTGTAGTTTTTAGTTACAAGGCTGCAATACTCAATTTCTAACAGTTTTAAAGGCATTAAAATATCATACATTTCTACATTAGGTACTGTTCTTAATTTTAATGTTAAGAAACTTACTTGACTATTTCAAATTTCTGGGATGTTGTACGTGATAAATGATTCACAGTTGTAGATTAAATAGATGAGCACTATGTAAAGTCATCAATATTAGCTCTAAGGCAGATTTCTGTTACGTCTTCTAATACCAAATATTGTTGTTGATTACTCAGATTATTCTAGAACCTAGAATTAATTGAAAAAAAAAAAAAGCTGTCATCCGCAGCTACCCTTGCTGCAGCATTTTGGATCAATTGAAAGCTTTTCATGGAGGTTTTCGAACAACCTAATAATAGTGAGTTACAATAGTCCAGCCTATAGAAGTAATACATGCATGAACTAGTTTTTCAGCATCACCGTGAGGCAGGATGCTTCCAATTGTAGAGATATTGCACACAGTTTACGGTACCAACTGTCTGCCACCTACAATCCAGTTCTGAGATTCCTTCCCAGGCGCCTTAAAGCCCACTCACATCTTGCGTCAGTTGATCTCAATAGGTCACACAACCTTAAATAAACACTAGAAAACAGGTCCTGCATATTTTTATATACAGTTTATGCGCATTGAATGATATATCCTTGATAAATGATCACTAGAAGATTCCTCACAGTGTTACTGGAGTTCATGGTAATTCCACTCAGTGTGGTTAGACAATGTTTCTAAGATTTTTGGGGTCGAGTACAATAACCTCAGTTTTATCTGATTTCAGAAGCAGAAAATTCAGGAAAGAGTTCATTCAGGTGTTTGTCTTTAAGACATCTCTGCAGTTTGAGTGTCATTGGACTTCATGGATTGATAAAGCTTGGCAAGAGAACAGGACTACGTCACCTACATTTGAGACATTACGAAACCAAACATAATTCAAAGTAATTATATGCGATAAGTGTTCTGTTGGGCTCGTATTTATTTGGGGTGGATTTGTTTCTTTTAAAGCAACGAGCATCTGGGACCACCGGGGTAGAGCAAGCCCTCAGGTGATAGGTGCATTGCTGGCAGGTTGCACCAATAAGACTATCTTGTGGTCGTTAGTGACCTTTCCCATTTTGATGTTTTAGGCCTTTTGCAAACCCTTTGTGTTCTTTTAAAATAATAACGTTTAACATATCTGACTGATATTGACCCTCTTGTCCCGTTTATTCTGGGCTCGTTCCTGTAAGAGCTCTGGGCCTGAAAGTTTGCACAAGTAGTATAGAGGCCCTTAGTGGTTACATATATATATATATGTATATATATATGCTAAGATACTGCGCAGGACCCTCAAGCTCCCAGGCCTCTGGTAGAGGACCTGAGCTTGAAGGATTGACCATCCACAGGGGCGAGTGGGGATTTTTTATTTTATTTTTTTTGCTAAAAACCTGAAAGTACAGTAACTGATATTTTGAAGGTAGTTCATCTATTTACAAAAATGATCAATCTAATGAAAAAAACTCACCTCTCTTTTGTTGCTGTGCCCACTGCTGAGAGCAGCACCACAAAGCTCAGCCTTACAGAGATAAGCATCTTTGTGAAAGTAAAAAGTCCTTGTAACAGTCGGCTATACTGGTCGCAGGAAAGCCCTATAAAAAGACACACATTTGCCTTCAACACAGACCACTGTAAGCATACTATCACTTGTTAATAATTGATCTGAACTAACAGTCCTTTATGGATGTGTAATCCATTTAAATCATCAACTGCATGAAACCATAGTCGAAAAAAACTGTTAACTCCAGTGTAAACTTTTTGCTGCCATCAGCCGCTGTCACGTTCTTTCTCAGTTTTATACTTTATGCACATATTTTCCAGAAGTAACATGGAAAAAATATTAAACATGGAGTGAAATATGTGCACAAAACATTATGGAATAAAATGGACTTCACCCTCTTACAGAAGCAATAATGAGATGCAGAGAGTCTTCCTGATCCTCCAGAAAAGGACACAGAGTGACTGATTAACTAGTTTGTCCTTTACTCACGAATGAACAATGATTGGTTTATATTTTAAGTTGAGTCTGTCTGTTGGAAAAGCTGGAATCAGCAAAGACGCTGCAAGCTGATAAAAAAAGAGCAAAGGTCTTTTCAGAAATGTCACAATGAACTTTTAAAAAACACAACTGTAAGTATCACACCACATTACCCTGTTAACAGGGATTTTCTTCCAGTCACAAACAGGACTGGACAGCAGTCAGTCTGTCAAGAACATGCAGGTTCATATATCTGTGGAAGTCCTACCTATCCACTGTGCCTTTCACCGATGATGCTAACATTTTTATATTTACTGTTTTTGGGTTACGCAGCAGGCAGGAGGGAGGGCCCATATGAAGGACTCATAAGGACTCTTGTAAGGACTCAGAAACAGCAGGTTGAACTTAAAGGGAACCCTGGCTATTAACACATATTTGCGCTAAAATATGTACTGTGCCTTCAATAACATATATGTGGTATTAAAGTACACCAAATGTTTTCCTTTTAAGCACATTTTATATAAAACCGATTTACCAGTAGACCGCCATTGTTATTTACTTCTCAATGCACTCTGTGCTGTGACGTCACATCTTTGCACCGCATAGAGTTCACAGTTAGCAGCACACTGGAAATGGCTTCCCCATATGGAAAATATATATATAAATCTTATAAAGTTTGTATCTGTCTTGTGTGAAACTTGTATGAAAAGCATATAAGTGTGAAAACAGATATAAGATCCCGTGAAAAATTATATAATGAAACTTGTATGTTTTGGATACTTACTAAAACAATGTATGAAAGTAATGAGAAAGTGGCCACTTTCAT
>NW_024587192.1:0-3213 GCF_018398535.1 Haplochromis burtoni
TGTTTGATGGTCATGTCGCATTAAATCCGTCTTTTACGTCACCGACACAAGACAGACGCCAATTATCAGCGCCGGAGAAGACATCGTGAACGCTTCCTGTCCATCCAGTGTAGAGGTCAGTGAAACTGTTGGGAAGACAACGTGAACATTTTATTTGTACTGTATAATCTGCAGATTCTGACAGAAATCTGCAGATATCCTTTGAAGCACCGCTCCTCTAAAACAGCAATAAGGATCATTTTTAGGCCAAATGTAATTAACAAAATAACTTTATAGCTTAAAGCAAAAACTGGGAAACGTAAAGTCTGAAACAGTCAAACAATACTGTTGGTCTGGGTCTAAACAGAGCGCGTTGTGTGTGACGTCTTCTTTTGCGCATGCGGGCCGCTTTGAGTGTTCACACTAGAGCGTGTTTGCTGTCACATTTTATTTGTAATGTAGCGGACAAAAAAATCGGATTTGATCAAAAAATCGGAATTGAGCATCAAGACCTGCAGTGTGAACGTAGCTTTAGAGACGCAGAGCTTCACCAACCTGCAGAAACTGGATCCTCACTGTGAACATGACATCATCAGCATACTCAGAGGACCTGGAGGAATCTCCTTGCGCGGGGACAAGGACGATAACCTTCAAACGCCACTCTGTGATAAATCAGTGCACGGGCTCAGGAACGCGTCCAGAAACCCGAGTCTGCGAGCAGCTCGGCGTGCAGTGCACATGTGCAGGTTACAGCTCCATCACGTGGAGGAGAACCCATGCGTGACCACGATGGAGAAACAGTGCCGTATCCTTTAAGACTGATCTGAGGTCAGACCCATCCAAACATGGACACCTCAAACTAAAGAGAAGAGGGAGAAGAGCCCGGCTTCTTATCAGTGCTCGGAGGAGGGTGGGGCTATGAGAGCCTATGGAACATCTGGAAAGGCTTCATGGTGCTGCTAGAATCCTCTATCAGACGGGAACAACATTCCTCTCTTCACAGACTCAAAATTTAAAAAAAATTAAAAATTTAAAGCTATGAAAACTCCAGTTTTCCTTCCAGTGGACGTTAATGTAACCATCATTTGATTCTTCATTCAATATTGGATGATTATCTTTTTAATAATGATCGTTTTCATTGCAGGTTTTTTTTCAGTCTTGGTGGGAATTAAGGAGATTGGATCACTAAATGATTTGCCTGTTGCCTTCAGGAGCTACAAGGTGAACGGGGTCGGGGTCTATGGGGACTTGTTAGCTCTCCTTGTTAGTGCGGAGGAGTGGATGATTTCTTTGTTTACTGAGCTGTACCACCGCGCTCACAAATCCTGTTAGCCATGCTGGGAGAGAGCCTCCATCGGACACTCAACCAAAGACAATAAGTCACAGTCATCTCCCTCAGTGCACCACTGACTCATCTGTGAATCACCCTCAGGTCTGCCTTTCCCTCGTGTCCGAAGACGCGTGTCTGAAGCTGAAACATCATACAGATAGAGTCCTGATGGCAGAAACAGAACCCAATGAAAGCATCAAATTCACTGTTTGATACTTTCAGGAGGCCTCGCCAACATGCTGATACCTGTCTCACCATGCCGCTCACCTGGTTCACGCAAACACACCTGTTTGCTTGGTTTACATCTCTTAATCACCCGGTCCATTAAAGTCACCTCCAGACCTGCTGAAGCTTTGCTGACGCTCGACTCCTGGCTGCGTTATGTGACTCCTGCCATTCGAGGCACTGCTTTACATTTCAGCAGTGTTGGGTGTAATGTGTGGGTGCAGCAGTGTATTACTGTAATCGCATTACAGTTTTCAGTAACACAGTAATGTAACATGTGTTACCTCAGCCAGGTCTGTGGCTCCATAGCAAAGAGACCTCTGGCTAATACGTCGGGTTCTGTGACTGGCTTGTAGCCGGTAACTAGCTTACTGTGCAGGCCAACTTTGCTATTGAAGAGACGGAGAGGGGCACTGGAAAGCTGCTTCACCGAAACTTTATTACTTCAGAGGCGCGAAGACCGTGTACAGATGACTCTTAACAGCTTACTTACAATGGGCACCGCAGACACACCCCTTGGCTCCTGTGGGAGTTATTATGCTTTTATGCTTTCCTTTGCCGTTTTCCTCAGTAGCTACTCGAACCTCTTTTTCCGACTCTCTCCCTCAGGCTCACACACACACAACGGGAGGGGCAGTCCCACATATTCTACTCGAAATACATTTCCCATGATGTTTCATCCTTAAGGGGCCATGCCTGTAACACATAGTACTGTGCTAAAATCAGTTATAACATTATAGTTACAATTATGTCATTACTCAGAGAAGTTCTCACTAAGGCAAACCAGGCCAGGACAGAAACACCTGTATTACACTGCTAACATCTGTACAGACAGCATGCTAACACTAAGCTAGCCAAGAACCCAGAGTGATGTTAAAGCTGAGTGTGCAGACTCCAGTCCAGCAGCCAGAGCCTGAACTCCAACAGGTAACAAGCTGATGAGCAGCCGGGCTCTTTCTACCTGTTCAAGTTTCTATAGCAGCATCACTGTGACGACCACTCTGATGTCTCTTTGACTGGTTTTAACTTTACTGCGTCTTCATGTGTGAACAATAAAAGTAATACAGTGTGTGTCTGTGTGTCCTCACTGTTTTAAACTAACTTCATTTTTAATTTTCTTTGCTTTTTTAAAATCACTGTTGTAAACATATAATTCTTGCAGTCGTAGTATACGGCCCTTCTAAGGCACCTATGGATCTATGATCCTCAGCCCCAACACTGCACCTTAGCTTGTGTAACTGTGTAATTGAGGGTATGATAGGAACACAAATGTCATTCATTTCATTTGTGAAATAAACTTTAGGATGTTGAGTCTGTGTAATAATGAGTGCAGCCCTGAAATCAGCGATTAAAGGAGGACTTCTCATGATGTATGAGCTGAAAAGCAAAAACAGAAAAACCTGCTTCAAAAGTGGTGACGTGCAGCTGTGAGGTAGCTCATGAAAAGCCTCCGGAAGAGGTTTATGGTGACTGAAGTGAACTTTGTTAAAGTTCAACGAATGATGAGATGAACCTCTGTGACTAGTCTGCATCATCAGAATCAGAATCAGAATCAGAATCAGAATCAGAATCAGAATGGGGTTTATTGCCAGATGTTGAGGTTTACAACATTAGGAAATTGCTGCGGTGCTTCAGTGCAAACAATAAGAATTAAAGTGCTATGTAGAAAGAAAGATATG
>NW_024587193.1:0-1152 GCF_018398535.1 Haplochromis burtoni
TTATTTTAAAAATGGACATAAATCTGTGTATTGCAGAAGGTAACCGTATCCTATTTTAACTTGTACATAGTTCAGATTTGGCTCTACATGCTGTAAAACTCAAAAGAACCATCCTCTTTCTTTTGTCATTCTCTGATTTTCATTTATTTGATTTTTGTTTTGCAAGTGCACTAAAATAAACATATTGTTTGGTGCTTTAGCTTTAACTTGGAACAGTAAAAATGAAACAGTCAAAACCTTAAGCTACATCTTAATGTGTTAGTAGCAAATTAATGTGGGAAAACTTACAGCTGTGACCCATCCCTTCACTGTCACATGCATCATCTGCGATTGGCTGACGTTGGTCAGTGGGATCAAGGTGGTGGGTGGCCCCAGAAGCAGCCTTGCCTCGTCCTCCAGCTGCTGACTGACCTGGATGGGCGCACTAACGTACACTGCCGTGTCCTTACTTGAAAGCATTGATCGTGTGCTTCCAAATTTGCCCATTTTGAAATTTCTAATGGTATAGGTTTTACCCTCTTTAATTTGGGAGGCAAAGTTTTCGAATATCACAAATCTTAAAACATTTGTCCCATCACATACTGCCGCACTTATATTTTTGTGGACAGCTTTGGGCCTTGCATTTCCATTGGAGAAATGCCAGCCAGTGACTTTTGGGGTTTCTTTAAGACAAATCACTTTGACTGTGTACGGCTCACCGGTACTACGATGATGCTTTGATGAAGCCATTCTGAAATTACACACACACACACACACACACACACACACAGTTTTATGAGACACCATAATGTTTAATACACCATACACCATAATTTAATCAAATATGACAAACACAAAAACGTGTTTTTGTGTTTGTCATATTGATGTTTTATATATTGATGTTTTTTATATATTGATGTTTCATATATTTCCCTTGAGCCTGTGAATTAAAAATAATCTTGATGTTTGTGTAGGCCCTCGGTCATGTTACGCATGTTAGTGTTAAAAACTTGAAAAAAGGTGAGGTTTTGATAAGTTAAATAAGTCCAATCACATTAATTTAAGCTCTTAAGACGTCTTTCTTGATATCACACACTCCGTGCAGTAGGAGGCGCCACATATCGTTAACTCTGGATTCATGCATGCCAGGAACAGAATAAGTGCTGCAGTTTC
>NW_024587193.1:1967-3213 GCF_018398535.1 Haplochromis burtoni
GAGATTAACTGTGCGTTTAAATCAATAATACTCACCTACCTTTTGCAGTTACGTTTTAGACGTCAAATAACAGCCAACGGTCTGATGTTCTAGAAGGAATCTGCTCGCGACCATCAAAGTGCGTGATGCGCTCGAGACAAAAGCCGTTTATTTCGATATACTTAGTGTGTAGAGGGGTGTCCACTCATAAGACAAACAGTCAGCTGGTTAAAAACTTTCATCATTGCTAACAATATTACAGAGGCACTGCCAGCTCATATTAATGTCATCAAGAGTCACCATGAACTGTATCTAGCAGATGTTTTGTGCCTAACATCTGCAGCTGTTACTTTTCAGCTCAACCCCCCCCCCTCCAATATTAGAATTCACCTTGCATTTTCAGGAAATAACAAGCAAGTACCTTGTAACTAACCCATAGATTGTATTATCTGTCAGGAACAGGAGGAAAGACCCAACTTTTGAAATTGCTTATGTGGCCACTTTTTTGACAGCTGGAACATAAAGAACACATTGTTGTGTAGAACAAGTCCTTAAGACCCTCACGGTTCAAATTGTATTTTCATTGCCTTGGGTTTAGAAGCAGTATTTCAAAAGGTGCACCGATGCAAATTTGACAGGGATTTGCCACAGAGAAACATAATGTCAGTAGTTACTACAGGCATATTGGATAGAGAATTTTGATTGGCCCGATAAATTCAAACTTATTTTCCATTGGTAGAATTGTTTTCAGCAGACAAATGGTTTAAATCAGGGCCGCTGGAGTTGGTTGACGACTTTAAGATTCATGATCTAGATCTTTTTAGTAATTTCTATACTTCTAAACAATGTTAAAAAATCAAAACAATATTTAACAGTTGACTAAAAAAACCCACCCTGCATTACAGTATAATGTTTAAATTTGAGAAAATACAATGACATGAGTATTAAACAGAAATGTATTAAGTGTGGCATAAATAATATCAGTGAGATTATGATTTTATTTATTACAGAAATACAGTAATGACAGTTTATACTATATTTGGAATGATATATGTATATTGTTTAATTGTAACAAAATGTTATTGAGCCTGTTTTTATTTAGCTATCATTAGGAATTTACAGTTATATCTCTAGACACAAAAATAAGTATAATTTTTATAAGCTTTACTCTAACATGTTATGTGCAATTATCAGGTTGGGTCTGTGTGAATACACATTTCTAACTTGTTTTTGATATATATATATATATATATATATAGGGCGCCCT
>NW_024587194.1:0-3211 GCF_018398535.1 Haplochromis burtoni
AAAAAAAAAAAAACCACATGCATACCACCCTTTAGGGCTAAGCCCCGGGTGTTACTAATGTCTGGCTCCGCCTCTGATGCAGACTTCACATCAGAAGAAGTAGAAAAAGCAATGAAATGTTTATCTTTGGATAAATCATCTGGATTGATTGGTCTCACGAGTAATTTTTTTTATTATCATTTTTGAAATCAACTCAAGGGTTTGTTTCTCCATCTCGTGAAGAAAATAGTGGAAACACAAACTCTTACAACTACCATGAAGCAGACGATATTTACACTTATGCCAACGCCTGAAAAAAAACCCTGTTAGGGAGTTTTTATTGTTTTATTTGATTATGCTTCAAATGTTATGTTACACATATTTCACCAGACACAGTTTTCTGTAGAAACAGGAAGCTGACCCTGTGACACTGACATTTACCGCAAGAGACCAGTACAGAAATACACATCCGCAGAAGTTGACTTGCATTATATTATTCTTAGAAATTGACACACACACACAGCTTACACGCAGACAGCATCAGGACCTGCATAACAGGAAATGTGATTATATTTGCATATTGACGATGTAACCTATAAAAATAAACGAATACTGCAGTTCGTTGTGTCTCTCTGTCTGAGATTCACCCGTGCTGCACGTTATCAGTATCAAGTGTCTCAGTGTTGTTTAGTCACCTGACTGTTTGTTAACTGTAAATCTCTGACAAACCCCAAAATTAATCAATATTCTCTATCCATTAACGCTTCTAAATAACAACTATAAAATTTTAAGTCATGTTAAGTCATTTATGCAAATAGATTAAAAACTGGTATTACTAATATTAATTTGGAAACACATTCTGAGTTTATTAGAGGTCACTCTGTCCATAATAATATCAGACTTGATCTTTTAGAACATAATGATTTAATAGAAGATGAAGGATTTATTTTATTTCTTGACTTTTTTAAAGCCTTCGACACCACTCAGCACTGATTTATGATCCATACCTCAAAAACTCTTGGATTTGGAGAAAAATTCATTAACTTTTTAAAACTAATTTATTAGGATGCAGACAGTTCTATCCTTTACTCTTTGGCACATCCCTTAGATTTTCAGTCATGAACGGTATTAAACAAGGTTGGCCCATTTCCCCTCTGCTTTTCACAACAGCAGCGGAGATATTACCAACAAATTCTGACTTTGAAAAAATGAATGTGCTTGATACACAATCGATTTTTAGCCAACTGACAGTGATCAAAGTCCTCGAAGCCTCCGATACATACACTTATTTTCTAAGGCTTCTGGTTTAAAAGGAAATCTTAATTAATGCAAATTCGTGACTTTTCTTTATGAACAGTTTGGTCTATTTTACACTTGTTAGATAATTCTGGAAACCTGATGCCTTTTATACTCTTCAGCTCCAAATTCCATTTGGATGTCAAGGAACGATATCAGAAAGTTATTAAAGCAGTTACAGAATCTGTTACATCAGTCTCTTACAATTTGCATCATAATAATATTAGTCCAAAGCTTCTTGAATTTCTGCTGAAGGGACATTCTGTTATTAATATTAAAAAAAAGTTGTCCAGTAATGCAACAAGAAAATGATTTATCCAAGAGTTGCTTCCATTCTTAGCTAACAGAGCTTTGCTGCTCACCTCCAATCTAAAGAATCCAAAGGAAAGTCAATTTTTTTAAGTTCCCTATTGCTCCAAAAATACAAGAGATGCATTTAAAATCATTACCCATCTGGAGATTTCTTGAGACATCAGTTTACCTTGACCCATAATGACTGCTCTTTCTGTGATGAAGACATAGAAACCACTGAGCATCTGTTTTTTCAGTGTAAATTTGTAAAGGTTTTCTGGGATGAGCTACAATATTGTTTGACTTCAAAGCTTCACAAGTTACCTGAGAGCGACAGTGTGAACCTGAGACAGGTAAGTCCGTTTTACTGCTGCATCATCATGTTCAGGGGCTTCATCACGTTTGTGACCCTCAGACTATTAGATCACACAGAGATCTTTAATGAATGTCATATTCTCTTTTATGATTTCTATGTTTCATACACACACACATACAGACACGCACAGGCACATATACAGACTAAGGTTGGGTGACTGGACGAACATATCGACTATCAACGATAGGCTGCCCTATCGTTGATAGTTTTGTACAAGGGCAACTTATCCATGAGTAAGTTTGCTAATATTGTTGGTTGAAGCTAACCGAAGCAGTCAACAGAAATAAATAATAGCGCTGTGTTAACGGCACCCTCCTTCAGCTGCGACCAAATGCAGCAGCGATCATTTACTCAAACTCATAACAGAAACAAAAAACGGTGGTAGGCTAAGTTAAGGGAGTAAAGCATTTTATCTAAATTTAAAAAAAACACACACACACAATGGTGGAGAGGGAAACAAAGAGAAACTGGCTTCTTTTTTCAACTATAACCGTGTTTACAGTGTTTACACTCGACCAAACAACAAATAAGTTAAAAATGTCTCTTCCCGGGAACATAAGAAAAAATCTCAGATGTAAAGTTAAGTCTTTTGTGCGATTCAACGTATCTCAAATAAATAAATAATCCAAAAAAGTAGCTATATTAATACTGAAACAAACAAGAAAAGAAGGTAAAATATTCCCTCCAAACAAAGCGCATAAATTCTTTGACAGGAAAACAAGCATGTTTACTTTATCAGGTTTTAGCAGTGTGTGCAGGTCGTTAACAATTTTATTAGCGGTGTTGAAGATGCTGAACGTGTGCTCGTGCCTGGTATACAGATATTTCCAAGCAGAGTGAAACTGCTGGGTCGACCCCCCACCCACTTGAAACGTAAAGGCAAATAGGCGGAGCGGTTAGTGCTACGTTTGTGCAGATTTGTGCAGGCAAAATTAGAGTTTGTGCTGCTGTGGTTTCTGAGATATTAAACTTTATTTTATAGGTCATTCAAAGGTCACCATCCCCCCAGACTGCTCCAAAACAGACCAAAATTGTCTACTTTTTTAGTGCTATGTTTGTGCTGATTTGTGCAGGTAAAATTAGCGTTTGTGCTGCTGCGGTTTCTGAGATGTGCTCTTATGGTATTACTGCTGAAAAATGTCTTTTTCAAACGACTTTTCGCTTTTGTTGTGTTTACATACACTGCTAAGATGGTGAAGGGTTGCTTACAAGGGGGACTGAATATGAACATATACTCAGTTACCAGTAGGGGGCTCTGTGACTAAGAAT
>NW_024587195.1:0-1018 GCF_018398535.1 Haplochromis burtoni
TTTTCCTTGTTTCAAAAACGGCATTAAAATGTGTTTAACAACAGAAAACCCCTTAGATGTTGGTTTTTCAAATTCAAAGGGTATAACAAAAAATGCCAAGATAACATAATCCACACCATCATATGACAACTAGGGGAACATGGCACCACTAAATGTCACAGAGATGACTCTACAACCCAAAATATATGCAGTTTCCCCTTTGGGTAAATTGTCCAAACATTTCATCTGGTAATCTCACTAGTTATCAGAAAACAACATGCCATTCTGGAGATGGCAGATATGGATCAATCCATTGTTACCTACACATTAAAAATATTTGTTTCAAATCACATTTAATTTTTCTCAAATCTAAATTAAACACAATCCATACTGTACTCAATTTAACTGCCGTTTATTTCTTCCTGGTGATTAAATATAGCTCCTTTGTTTATGATCATGTTTATACAGTTTTTCCATGCTCAGATGCTGTGTGTGCTCTCCTGTGATTTATTTGTATGTTAGATATCTTGGTATAAATGTCTCAGAGTAAACAAAAATGTTGTTCAAATGATGTCCAAATGCAACAAAACCATCCTGAAAGCAATTCTGTAAAGATTAAATGTGATACTGTGATACTTCTGATTCATCACACAATAATAAACTAAGTACAATTTTTGACAAAGTGGGATTTTGCCAAAATGTTAGTGAAAATTAAAGGGTTGCCATTAAAGCATGTTTTATTAAAAAATATTAAATTAAGAACTCTGCCTTATCAAATAGAATAGAATAACCCTTTATTTTAATTGTATATGTACAATGCAATTATGAAATTAAGCAGTTAATAAGTTGTATTTTGTGTTCTTTACATTTGCAAATGTGAAGTGGCAATACATTACAACAACTGGAATTAATGTAATTATTAAATCTTTTATTCAAATTCTTGGATTTTATTTGCTTGATGTTGTGGAAAGCTTTGCTGACTAAAAAATGCCTAAGACACACGTGTTAAATTTATAAGTGTTTAACTGCAAAGTCTGAC
>NW_024587195.1:2176-3206 GCF_018398535.1 Haplochromis burtoni
TGTAGATAAGTGAAACAGACTGGGGGTAATGCTGAAGGAAGAGTGCTGGAATACTGTTGTAAAAACAAAGAAAATGTCAGAATCATGAGTTTGAAGATGGAAATCGAAGGTGTGATGTCTTGCTGTTTTCAGTGTGTATTCCCCATAGGTTGGATGTCAGTAGAAAAAGAAATTCCCATGACTTATTAGGTGAAGTTAAAAAGGGCTATGAAGAGATTTGGGGTAGGTATGGTCTTAAGAAGAGAAGGACAAATAGTGGATTTTATGAACAGGACTGAAATAGCTGTGGTTGATATCTACTTCAGGAAGGAGGAGGAACATAAGATGATGAATAAAAGTGGAGGAAGTTGTACACAGGTGGACAGAAGTTGCAATCTGAAAAGAAACAGGAGACAGTGAGGTGGTGTCGGGGGAGAATGTAGGTAGGCAGCATCATTGAGTAGTCTGTAGGAGGACTTTGGAACTCAAGAAGATGGAAGGTAGAGGGGAGGATTAAATGGTGGAAGCTAAAGTAGGGATGGATGTTACCCAGAAATCAGAGTAACAGAGTTTCCTTGCAGTCATTTGGATGAGTTTCTTCTTGTTATTCCACTACAGTTCTCAATTTTTCTTCAGGAAAAAGTTCCTCTTGGCCATGAGCACTCTGTGTTGAGCTGTTTTCTGGCTTGTTGACTTTCACCTGTGCGTACACCGTATCCTGCTGCTCACCTCTGTCCCGCACTGAGTCAGAGGGCACTTCGTATCCCAGCGTAGAGAAATTGACCTCTCCATAATGGATGTTTTCTTCCACTCCTTCTGTTTTACTTGCTGGCTCTTCATCAACCTGATGTTCAGTTATTTGAATCTGTTGAAATAAAACAACAGAAGGTTCTATGATTCTGTGAGTTGGGTCTATTCTTATTCATGTTTTTAGACATTTTACATTAACCTTCCTTTTTTCCTTGTTTCAAAAACGGCATTAAAATGTGTTTAACAACAGAAAACCCCTTAGATGTTGGTTTTTCAAATTCAAAGGGTATAACAAAAAATG
>NW_024587196.1:0-1133 GCF_018398535.1 Haplochromis burtoni
AAAATGTGAGCACTGTGGAGATGATGAGACAATAGAGCTTGTTATATTACAGTGCCAGAAGTGTGAGGAAGAAACATGACGATGATTTAAAACCTAAACAGAATAAAACTAAAAATAGATTTAATTGATTATCATATTATCTTAGACAAACACATCTGTATGGTAGGAGCTAATCCTTAATGACAGTCCTGTCCACACTCCATACCACCTGGTGGCGGTAACACACCAATTCATTCTTTGTGAACTGCCAATAAACACCAAGAAGAAGAAGAAGAGCATCCGGAGCAAACTGCGGCAGTCTCAGCTCCAGTGAGCTGGAACTCTGCTGCCCTTCACAATAAAAGCAGAGAACTATTAAAAAAACAAGAAAAAACAAAAACTTCAGGGAAGACAGCCTCTTCTCTCTAAAGAGAATATGGCAGCCCGGTGAAGCTGGTGTGCAAAGCTGCATCTGAGCAAAGCTCACGACTTGTGGGGCAGTTTTTAATGACGGTATCTAAACAGCTGCTGGAGTAAAGCAAAAGAGTAAAAGCTTCACATCTGAAACTCAGTCATCACTGAAGTATGACTCATCGGTTCATGTTGTGAACTCATGCACTAACATGCACAAAAACATTCCACCTTAAAAGCTGCTTTACTTCACCTTTTTTAAACATTTGCTGGAACCGTTTTTGGAAAACTAATCTTGATTTGAACAGTTATGATTATCTGTGGCTCTGACAGATGGTTTCTAATTCATGTTATTCTATGAGAGAGAGGGCAGGTGGAGGAAGGCGTAGCTGCTGATGAAGACGCTCATACGTGGAGATGAAGCTGAGAGACTGAGGACTTTCTGATCTGTTAATGAAGCCAGGCTAACATTTGATCGTGTAATCAGTTGGAGGTCAATAATGGATGCAATGTGGCTCTGTGGTTACAGCCGGAGAAACCAGTCACAGTTTAACCGTGCACCTGCATGTGCACGTCACAGTTTGTTGTGTATGGACACCATGACTGTTTTGCAGGGCTGCAGAACAGTCAGGGTGTCCATCCTGACACTTTTCTACCACTGACAGCACCAATAATGGGCACATAAGCATCAGAACTGGACCATCCGGTTGTTCAGTCTGACGTCACTAGCCGTGTCTGGGCCT
>NW_024587196.1:2159-3206 GCF_018398535.1 Haplochromis burtoni
GTTGCAGATGGTGTAAATGGTACACCCCGATGGCTGTGGTCTCCTTAAGCAGGATAATGCACCCTGCCACAAAGCAAAAATGGTTCAGGAATGGTTTGAGGAGCACAACAGTGAGTTTGAAGTGTTGACTTGGCCTCCGAATTCACCTGATCTCAGTGCAGTCGAGTACCCGTGGGATGTGCAGGACAAAGAAGTCGGATCCATGCATGCCTGCCTCACAGCTTACAGAACTTAAAGATATGTTGCTAACATCTTGGTGCAGATACTGCAGCTCACCTTCAGGGATCCAGTGGAGTCCATGCCTAAGATTATTAGGCAGGTGGTCATAAAGTTGTGTCTGATTGGTGTATATCAAGAAAACACAGCTCATCTCGCTTGCGTTCTCTGCATGGCACTGGTTTCCATGAGTTCAAAATGTTCAAAAGCCAGGATCTGGGTGATTAATTATATCTCAGTTTGCAGTTCTGATTTCAGTCTCAACTGGTCCGCCTTCTGCAGCATGTGATTGTTTGGCCATCAGCTTTTGTCTGACACTCGTGGCCATTGTGCTTGAAGCAAACGAGACATCCTGCTGTGGAGTCACGCTTTCAGTTGATCTTGTTTCACAGGCAAAAACCTGGTAGTCTAAACTTAGCTGCCCAACATATGACATAATGTTTTTTAGCTCTCAGCCGTAAAAAGCTGATGAGGTATTGTTGTCTCCCCGCTCAGCAGGTGGCTTGGACATTCAAGAATGAGGCAACGTAGGATTTTCAAACTGATACCAACGGTGCATCTAAGAGGCTGAGGGGTAGAACTGCCATTATTTTTGTTATCAGTTTAAAATCTTTTAGTTTTAAAGTGCATTTCAGTCATGAATCTGTGTCAGAATCAGAATACTTTAATAACCCCCAAGGAAATTATTAGCTGTTTATATGCAGGGTTGGGAAGGTTACTTTTAAAATGTATTCCACTACAGATTACAGATTACATGCCCCAAAATGTATTTTGTAACGTATTCTGTTACGTTACTCAATGAGAGTAACGTATTCTGAATACTTTGGATTA
>NW_024587197.1:0-1510 GCF_018398535.1 Haplochromis burtoni
AAAAATTCAAACCTAGTTTTTAATGGACTGAAATTCCCACAGCTACAGTGTGAACATTTCACTTTCATGCTGAAAAATTATTCAGGCTCAACAGTGTAAATCACTCTTGAGCTCTGACACTCTTATTAGCAAAGCTCAGAGTACAAAACACTTAGGAACCTGCTTACCATTTTTCGTCAGTTTAAAAATCAAAAACTCGAAGGCACTCTCTTTTAAATAACAATTAATTGCCTTTTGTTTGGCACAGTTATGTTTAACCTAAAAACCTCTGTCAGGGAGCTAACTCCTTTGGTGTTGGGGTATTTGTTTGTTGGTCTGTTTTTGTGTTTTGAGTTTTTTGAGTCTATAGATGCGTATCCTTGTATCCTCCGTGTATCCTCCTACTCAAATGTTTTTCAAGGCTGCATCAACTCTTACTATCTACACAGCAAATCTCTGGAGTTAAAAATTCTGGAGTTAGGCATAAAAGTGCACAAGAGTTACATTCCGGGAGTTTATTTTTCACCTTATACTACAGTCAGTGTTGGGGAGTACTCTAAAGCGGTGTAATATTTAGGTGTTCATTCACTGGGTGCTAAGGAGTCTAATTCAACACATTGTTGGTGTTGTTTGTCTGTCGACCGTTACCGCGCCTATCTGTGTTTCTTTCTTGGACTCCGACATTTAGGAGGTAAAAATACGTTATTTACTTTGGAATTTTCTGTGAGTGTAGTGATGTTATTTATATATATATTCAGTTACACGGATGCATAAGTAAAATATAAAGTTAACTAACTAGCACTACATGTGTTTTCTGTATGTTATGCTGATATGGACATAGCAGCTAGGCTAATGCTAGTCAAAGGTTAGCTAACTAAACTATCTTACTGTATTTTAAGATACACATTTCACGTTGTCAATGAAAACGTTTATTTCTATTTCTTAATTTTAACACTAACGTTTAATTTAACGTTAGCTAACTACAGTAATATTCTGTTTAGACTCGTGGTAATGGCCGTATTTAACCAAAGAGAGGTGCAGCCTGCACAGATGAGATGTTGAGGTACCATTAACATCAGGTAGTTAGTCCTGCTGCACACTGAGATGTGCACACAACCCTGTCTCCAGAACTGTAAAGACAAGGACACAGCAAACATGCGGTCACATTGTCTGCTAAACCTAGCCTACCTAAATAGATTTTAAGCAATATTTAGTATGGACAGGCTAACTCAATGTAAGAATGTGTTCATTGATTAAGTTATACACAGTTTACATAAAGATACCATAAACAACCTCTTCTTCTTGTGTTGTGTTTCATAGTAGTAAAGGTATTTTTTTTCCGTAGGTGGCCAAGATGTTGATAAAAGTAAAACACAGAGAGACAAAGAAATATGCAAAATTGGAAGAAGTCAGCTTCACAGATTTTGTGAGAGCAGGTAAGTTATGGTTTGTACTAAGTCATTAAAGAGGAAATGATAATGTTGTTAGTAACTGAGTGATGATTTTACTTCAGTGCAGCAGAAGTTTCTCA
>NW_024587197.1:2018-3200 GCF_018398535.1 Haplochromis burtoni
TAAATGGTATCTTTGTTGTGTTGTGTTTTTGATTGTATATGCCTTATATTCTAATATTTTTATTTGTCACCCTCAGATTTGACTGTCCTGGAGCAACATGTGGAAGAGCCCTCCTCTCCAAGTCTAACAGATACATTGTCTGTCTCAACCAGCAGTCAGAGCAGTGACACGAGTGATGCCGGACTTCAAATGGTTCAGCCTCTTGGACAGCATACATGAAAGAAATGTAGATATAGTACTTAATTGACTCATACTTGACTCTTTAGCTGCCATTACTTGAAAAAGCTTAAACACGAAGATAAAACAGATTAGAGAAAAATAATTTAACATAGTATTTCATGTAGTTTGCTTTGCAACTGTAGTGTGTAATAAGACTTGCTCTCTCTCTCTCTCTCTCTCTTCCACATATATAGCTGTTTTTGTTATGTATGTTAACCATGAAACGCGTTTCCATGATCAGTGTCTTGCTTTTCAGGTAAATGAAACCATTTCTAAGAAGATACTGGTCCTAGAAAGGGAGGAAGTAAGACATTTCAAATGTTTTAATGCCCAAATGTCATATGGGTGTGATTCACAATTTTATGCTCTGTGAGAGAGTTGCATTACTTAATTTGTTGGCTTGATGGAGACTTTACAGAGTCTTCCTCACGTTAACACTGCATTACAAGAAGTGCTTATTCTGTAGTCATTTTTTTCCTTTAATTCTCTTTTTTTTTTTCTTTTCGCCCAATGTTAGGCCTATCTGACCTCAACTGTTTAGCTGCCAATAATGGTGGATGTTATGCTATTACAGTACTGGTACACAGAATGTTAATGTTAATCCATGCAGCATTCATATTTGAATATGTTATTTTTGATAAATAAAATTCATACATTCATAATAATCAGTATTGTGTTTTTGTAGTAATTTGCACCTAAAACCTAAAACTTTTTTCATTTGATGAGTAACACTATAAAAGAGTTATTATCAAACTTAACTCTAGTTATGAGTTAAATTTTACTCTATGTGGTAGTAGAAATTTTACTCCATGAGAGTTTAGTTTTAACTCCTATAAAGAGTTGAAAAATCAACTCCCGGAAAAGAGTTACTCTAACTCTGCACTAGAGTTCATTCGATGGTCACGCATGTACACTCAAATGTAGTTAATCTGAACTCCCAGAGAGTTTATTCCAAAGACCAGA
>NW_024587198.1:0-3198 GCF_018398535.1 Haplochromis burtoni
TTTTTTTTGCACCCCTTTTCCCCCCTCTGCTGTCATTCTGTCTGGGCTGACTTAATGGCTTCCACACTGGGAAGCCGAACACACAACTATGTGGCATGTATGTGTGTGCACAAACATAACACGCCTGTATTCCTGCTTTAATTTGTTATAGGCATTTCGTGACACGCTTAGTGGCAGACAGCTAACCCGCCCCCCTCTTCAGAAAGCAGACACTCCTCCCTTGTACCCACACCAATGTGCGTTTTGATGTAAAAAAGATCTTTTCCCGCCTTTTAATTCTACATTACTCATGTAATTTGATGGGCATGTGTGAATGCACGTGAAAGTAATAAAGCACAGGTTGAAGGTTAATGTCTGTGCTGTTATATCCACAGTGAGAATCTGTGACATACTTGTGTTAAGCTTATATCGGTTTGTGAAGATTATAGGGTAAAGATGAAGCTGCGCTGCCTTTAAATGCTTTGATTTTACCATCATACACAATTTCACTGCATATCAAACCCTCTCAAACTGAGTGAGTGCACTGTGCACAGATCAAAACATGTAAAAGATCCCATTACAGTAATCTGACTGTTGTGTATTCTTGTGTGTACTCTGCTTATTTACCCGGCCTTCTCTCTGGTCCTCTGTCTCTCCAGGTCCTCCAGATGCTCCCAGTGTAGTTTCCCTGTCTGTCAGCAGCAGCACCAGTCTAAAAGTTGACTTCCAGGAACCTCTTTGTGTCAACTCTGCTGTGGTTACCAAATACAAAGGTCGGCCGTCACACCAGACCAGCCACTTCATTTAGAACAAACCACTCAGTATTACAATATGTAGAGTTACAAGTGGACATATTAGGTTCATTTCCAGCTCCAAGCTTTTTATTCTTGGACTATTGGAGAGTAGCTTTGCATGGCCCACAGTTCAAAATCCTTATTTAATCTCTACTTGGCCTGTTTGCCTGAAACAAGCTGTTGTTGCTTCTCTCCCTTAAAGGACACAGCTTTCTTCTGCTTGGCAGTCCATTGGAGAAAAAATGGACAGTGGGTGGGACATTTGTCCCTGAGATGACAATATTAAGGACATCCGCTCTCTTTGACATCATAAAGCTCCAACAGCCTGAAGCTTTTGGCTCATAGGGGTTTTCTTGTGCATGCATTATTATTCTAAACCCGTAGTGGGCGTGTTCAGTGTAAGCATTCATTACTGTAAAAGCATATTAATTAAAGAAAACAAGGAAAAGCAATGTAATTCTGCTGTAAAGTAATGACTAGTGTTTGATAACTAATGAAAAATGTTTGTGTTTGTGTATGTTTGAAGTGAGCTGGAGTGGTAATCCTTCGTTTAGTCCTCTGCTGGGTGAGATGATAGTGGATGATGCCACTCAACTCGAGTGCAACATTACTGGACTAACATCTGTAAGTTTCTACCGGCACATTGTTGTTGTTTTTCTTCATGCACATTTCCATGAGCTGAAGCACTTACAGATTCCTTCCAACTTACAGATAAAATGTTCCAATCACATTTTATCACCATAGTTTAAGCAGCACTATGCTGCAGGTTCTCCAGCTGTAGTTTGTAGAATAGCTTGTAGCTATTCTCTCACAGGAAGGGCCCTGGTATTGTTACACACAGCCCTGGACCCTTCTTTACTGTATATGTTAAGCGTCACACCAAACCCTATTCCCTCCTGACCACCCGTAAGCGTTATTTGCAGGCAGCTGCCAAAATGATAAAAAAGAGCAGCTTGGTAGCCTGCCACCTGATTTATGGGTGGCATTTTTTAAACGGACATGGAGACAAATGGACACTCGACTGGTTGTTAGTTATTATGTGAGGGAAGACCCATCCCCCATTTAAGACCCCCACTACCAGCTAAAGCTCACTCCTGTCAAAAAAGAACAGGGGTCAAGGCAAGGCCAGTGAGTTTTGGCGGCTGGTGTGATTGATCTGGCTGAGAAAGGAGAGGCAGGGGCTCGCCGTCTGCACGCTGGGAGACAGAGATGCACTGAGCTCCACACATGCACATGTATGCAGATGGTCATTTACAGAAACACTTCCTTTTCGGTTGTTGCCACACGCAAGCAGATTCTGTCGTAAGTGTCCTATCTCCTCTCCTCCCAGGGGACCTATTACTACGTGCAGGTGTCAGCGTACAACATGAAGGGCTGGGGACCTTGGAAAATTTCCACACCGGCCTGTGCTGCACCTTCCAGTAAGTTGTCTATTTTCTTTGTATAAATATGAGTATTTTAAAGCCTGTGTCTAAATTTTACACAAAGCTAAACATAAAGCTCCAAATTTAGGGTGATTTCAAAACGTGCCCCTTGCTCTACAAGGTTTTGGCTCACCTCACTAAATTAATAACTGTGGTGTGTGTGTGTATGTTTGTCTTGCATAAGTGATTTGTTTCGTAGTCTTACACATTAAATGACCCGGGCATCGCCTAATTTTGTTAATTGAATTTGTCACGCTGGTGTCATTCCAATTTTGCTGTGCCATCACTAGAGGGATGACAGCTGGACTCTCCTCCAGCTCTGCCAGGGCGGCTGGGCGGGTTGTGGGACCCTCACTGCGGATGTTAGTGAGTGTAACAGTAGCCTCAGGATGCTGCTTGGGCCCAGCTGCCAGGAGAAGCCACCCGGGTTCAGCCAAGAAATTAACCGTGGAGTCATGTGCAACAGCTGAGCTGTTGACCGCTGCAGCTCTGACCCTCTTTCTCCCTTTCCTTCAGTCCATCTGTCTCTTTCTTTAGTTTGTGTGAAATTTTTACGTTTCCATGTTTTTGAGATTTGTGAAAGGACTCTTCTGACTGTTGCAGATGCAAAATGCACCTTTTGTAAGAGCGTGAGCATAGGTAGCATTGCTGTGGGCACACTGGCACGCTCGTGGCACATCTGGAGAACACATGAACATGTTTGTCCTCATCAGCACACAGTGTTTTTCAGCAAGTTTGTGAAACTAGGCTTCCCCCTCTCCTTTTTTTTTCTACTGTCCCACCGCTCTACCTCCCCTCTCCCAGAGCTAATTTCGATGTTGCGTGTTTGTGTTTTCCATTTGGGCCTACCACTGGAAATATTTGCATGTCTGTGCTGTAGCGCGCGGCGCGGCCCCAACAGTGGGGGCCTTATACCGGGCCGTGGACGCCCATTAAAGGGCCCGCTTGTCTTGTTGGGACAGGCACCTTTCCGGGAATAGACCTCACCGTGTTTCAGCCCC
>NW_024587199.1:0-3195 GCF_018398535.1 Haplochromis burtoni
ACTGTTGTTGATTGAGCATTTATGCACCGAGTATTGTCCTTCCTTCAGCCCAAAGATTAAAAGAATTGGGAGATTTCAACAGCACTCACAACAATGGCTGAGTGTAATTGTGCGGACGTATTTTACCTCCACAAACAGCTGAGACGTGGTTTGCGATACATGTGATAAAAAAGTGCTCCAAGAGTGAGGTGTTGTGGCCATACTTGCCAACCTTGAGACCTCAGAATTAGGGAGACATTCAAAAGGGCTGTTGGGGGGGTGATAAATACATTTTACAGTGTTTATTTATCGGATAAAATACGTTAAATGTCACCGTTATTATTGACCGGCCCGGAAACAGCGGGGGTGTCCAAATTCAGAGGCTGCTTCCACCTGAGGACCCGGCCTTCGTGGTCTAAAGAAAGCCGGGTAGTATGTCACGAGCTCCTTCGGTGGAGTGAAACTCTGCTCCTTGCTATCTAAAATATAACCGGGCGCTGACTTATCACTTATATATCATGTTTAACCCGAGTAGTGAAAGATTGCGGGGGTTTGAAAACGATGTGTCGATTGGCTCAGATATTTGAAGTTTACACAGCTACATTCTCACCTGAAAAATATGTTAAAAGTTTTTTTGAGACCCAGAAAGAGAAATAAGAGTAATATTAAAACTAAGTAGCTGCCGCCATTGTTGGAAACTGGAATTGGCTGGGCCGCGCTATAAATTCTGCGATATGGTTTTTCAATTTTGTTGCCCGGGTGGAAAATCGCGAGAAATTCGGGAGAATGGTGGCTCCGGGAGATTTTCGGGAGGGGCACTGAAATTCGGGAATATATATAAAATATGCTTTATATCTATATGCCCTATCAAAAGCAAGGTGTAGGCCACTGAGGAAAAAAACCCACACTGCAAAACATCGGAGGCTTGTTTTTGAAGGCGGCTGAAAGTTGTCAAAAACTGAGGCGCTCATGTGCATATAATTAGTCCTCAAGGTGTTGGAACATTATGGCAAGCCTAGTAAGTAAAACTGCAATGAGTTTTGTGCTTGGCCCACATGCTGTAAGCTTGTGTCGATTGCTGGAAGTACTGCTGTTGCTGAGGCTTGCTTGTGGGATCGAGCAGTGTCTTGGCTCATGAGAAAACTCTTTCACTTTCATAATAAGCAGCTCCTGGCAAAAATCATGCTCTTCTCCCACTAAAGTGTCACCAATAAACCACAGATGTCATTGCAAATTAGGGATAAGACCGTTCTGAAGATAGATGGCCTGCAGAGCAATTGTGGAAAGTAAGTAAGATAAGAAAATGAGAGCTGAGGGGAAAAAAGTATTATTTTCAATTACCCAGGAATATTTAAGAGCAAAAGGCGAAGATGATCAAGAGAAAAGACAGGCGTGAGGGGACATTACATTGTGGAAATGCCAAGCATATGGGAAGATGCAATCTCCTGGAGCAATTCAATTTTGTCCTTGACTTAGCAGCAGCACATGAACGCTGCAGAGTGGCTACATTAACATATGCTCTACTTTAATGAGAGAAGGACAGATGGTGGGCCATGGTGGGCAAGAATGCTGACCGAAGAGGCATGGAGGGGAAAATGAAGATGCAGCAAGGAACGAATGGAAGGGGGCGTGCCAAAGAGAAGTTGCAGTAAAGTTAGAGGACCTAGCAGACGTGAAGGTTAAAACGTGAAAAAGGTTTATATAGATATTCACTTTATCCCACTAGAACGTTATCAGCCCTGATTTATAGGGCATGAACCTTCCACTTTCATACACATTAATGTCAAAACCATTCCAAAATGAATTCGCTCCCAACACTCAACATACATCCATCAACAAGGAAGTCCTTTGTCTGATCATACCCTCCACTCTTACATACACCTCTAGTGTTGGGACATCTGTAATGCCTTTAACTTTAGGTTTAATAGATTTTACATGATTCTACATTAGAGTAATAAATGACTCCAAAACTTGCTTCTAGAACCTGCTTGGAGAGCAAGAAAACATTATACCAAGTACACTGACAAGAACCTCTTTCAACTCTTGTGCAGAACATCGTGTCAGTATCTTATGGTGGATCTTAGAGGTCAAATACACTGCAACCTAAGAAAACACCAGCAAATAGAACAATGCTGCAAAAACACAAAGAAGTTGAATAAAACTCAGTGAAAATAGAAAAACTATCTTACCCAACAATTTTAAACTGTCGTAAATCATCTTATCTAAAAAATCTTAAATAATCTTCTCTAAACCATTGAAAATGATGAAATTATTAATTACGATAGAAGTCATGTTGATAGTGTCACTGTAGGGAATACAGGGAGTGCAGAATTATTAGGCAAATGAGTATTTTGTCCACATCATCCTCTTCATGCATGTTGTCTTACTCCAAGCTGTATAGGCTCGAGGATGCAGACTTCTTCCTGTACCACTGCTTGAAGAAGGTGTCTTCCAGAAACTGGCAGTAGGACTGGGAGTTGAGCTTGACTCCATCCTCAACCCGAAAAGGCCCCACAAGCTCATCTTTGATGATACCAGCCCAAACCAGTACTCCACCTCCACCTTGCTGGCGTCTGAGTCGGACTGGAGCTCTCTGCCTTTACCAATCCAGCCACGGGCCCATCCATCTGGCCCATCAAGACTCACTCTCATTTCATCAGTCCATAAAACCTTAGAAAAACCAGTCTTGAGATATTTCTTGGCCCAGTCTTGACGTTTCAGCTTGTGTGTCTTGTTCAGTGGTGGTCGTCTTTCAGCCTTTCTTACCTTGGCCATGTCTCTGAGTATTGCACACCTTGTGCTTTTGGGCACTCCAGTGATGTTGCAGCTCTGAAATATGGCCAAACTGGTGGCAAGTGGCATCTTGGCAGCTGCACGCTTGACTTTTCTCAGTTCATGGGCAGTTATTTTGCGCCTTGGTTTTTCCACACGCTTCTTGCGACCCTGTTGACTATTTTGAATGAAACGCTTGATTGTTCGATGATCACGCTTCAGAAGCTTTGCAATTTTGAGACTGCTGCATCCCTCTGCAAGATATCTCACTATTTTTGACTTTTCTGAGCCTGTCAAGTCCTTCTTTTGACCCATTTTGCCAAAGGAAAGGACGTTGCCTAATAATTATGCACACCTGATATAGGGTGTTGATGTCATTAGACCACACCCCTTCTCATTACAGAGATGCACATCACCTAATATGCTTAATTGGTAGTAGGCTTT
>NW_024587200.1:0-1023 GCF_018398535.1 Haplochromis burtoni
TAATGAACTAATTATTTGATTCAGGTGTGTTGACCCAGGGTGATATCTAAAACCTGCAGGACACCGGCCCTCAAGGCCTGGAGTTGCCCACCCCTGCTTTAGCTGATTGATGTGAAATTTGTTTTGGATTTCTTCTCTCTGGCATCTGGATCTCATGAGTTGTTGAACTGCTTTCTTAGCACAGCACTTTGCCATTTAGCCAACAATTTGTTTTCAGCAGTAGGAAGTATTAAGAGTACCTGCTGTCCTTGGCTGAACGAGCTCTCCCTTGCGGCCCTGTTGTAACAGTACTCTGCATATGCCTCTTCACCAATTTGGTGTTTTGCTCCATTTTCTCCCTCATCTGAAGAATGTAGTCCAACACGCTCGTCACCTCTTTCCTTGGCCTCACCCAGGATTCCTGCAGAACATCCAATGGTCCTCTCACCTGCCTGCCATACAGGAGCAGGTGAAAAAGGTGAAAAGCCGGTTCATGCTTGAGGCACTTCCCTATAAGCAAACAGCCAATCAGGAAGCCACATGTCCCAATCTTTAGCATCAGCTGAGATTAAATTCTTCAACATTGCTTTCGGAGTTCGATTGTATCTCTCCACCAAGCCATCTGTTTGGGGGTCTAAATACTGCTAATACCTTAAAGCTTATACACCTGCCTCAGGGTATGCAAAAGAAACTCAAAACCATCATCCGTCAAAATCTCAGATGGAGTATCCACCTGGGAAAAAAACCTGCAAGAGAGCATAAGCTGTCTGTTTAGCTGTAATTTCCCTAAGGGGAAATGCTTCTGGATATCTGGTACTGTAGGCACAAACCACTAATATATAGCGATTACCTGCCTGGGTTCACTCTAGCGGCCACACTGCAATGCGACTGAATGGAACATCAATAACAGGAAAAGGCTTTAAAGGAAATTTTGGGACATTTTTATCACCAGCCAGCTGACAGATTGAGCAAGAAAAACTCCTCAACCTCTCTGTTCATACCTGGCCAATAGAACCTGCTGGAAATTCGGTCCCTTGTCTTCTT
>NW_024587200.1:2213-3195 GCF_018398535.1 Haplochromis burtoni
AGTTCAAAGTGGGCAGAACAATGAAGTGGAAGGCTTCCAGAGGTTTTAGAACATTGAAAATGTTAAGAAAAAACATATTAGAGCTGCTCCTGGTTAGAAAAAACCCCACAATAAGCAGCTGTGTTGGCGAATCTGTTGACTGATGAAGATCGAAGGAACAAACCTCTTAGGTATGACATTGGGGGAGAAATATATTTACATATCTAGGCTAATGGTTTATATATATAGTCCTGCACTACCAAAGAATACTAGGATACTTAAAAAGCAGAAGCAAACATCCTTCCAGTAACAGCTCTTTTTCAGTTTGCAGCTTTTGTCATACTGTCAAATACCCAAACCTACCTGAAATGTTTAAAGGTTAGCCATTCAGCCTGTACTCTGCAGTTTTATGTTTTTAAAACCATAGACCAGGGAAAAGTATTTAACAGTCAGTAAAAATGACTACCCCCAGAACTTCTGAGCTTCTAGGTTAATAATTTTAGAGTCTAAAAGTGTCCTTGATTAACATCAGAAAGTGAGATCAGTTCATCTCTTATTCAGCAATAATCTGGATCAAGGCGATATAATGGCATTAAAAAGGTTTATTTTCATATCTTCATGGAGGGAAATGCTTGCAAAAATATTGACTGGTAGCAAAGTAGACAATACATCAACATAGTAAAACAATCAACAACTGACTGTATAACATACATGTAGTGGATGGAGCATTAAAATTCTTTACTTACTTACTAACAAAATCAAAACCAGTCTGTGAACCCCTGGCAACATCTGGTCGCTAGAGGAAAATGAATATTTCCTGATGGCTGCTGAGTGGTTGCTGGAGGTTGCTCCCTTTGGTTTGGTGAAATTGGCTGCAAAGACGATGCTGCACTGAAAACATCCTTGTGATTGCTTTGTCCGCTAGTAAATTATCATAGTTAGTTATAGTTTGCATGGAAAATGGCAGTTTGTATTATTTTAGGGTCTTGAAGGGTATTGAAGC
>NW_024587201.1:0-3192 GCF_018398535.1 Haplochromis burtoni
AATATATGTACAATATATAATAGTATATGCATTTCTGGATGTGTATACTAAATATTTTTCTACGTGTGTGTGTGTGTGTGTGTGTGTGTGTGTGTACACATATTTTACAAATTAAATTAAATACTGAGTGTGAATAGTAACACAGAGACAGTAGAATAATATTCCACCTGATATCCAGAAGAGGTAAACTGGTTTGCTTCCTGCACATCATAGGAGGGAGACCAGGCAGTTGGTGGAGCGGAAGCAGTTTTGGGGGAAGATTTCCGAGAATGAACCAGCTTTGACAATAATAATGACAGTGATTTGTAACTGGGCAACAGACTGGAAGAAGAGGAGAAACAGCGTTTGGCACACAAGAAAACTCTACACTAGATAACTTGTGGAGAGATCTTTGCTAAGCAGAGATCTGACAAAGAATGCACTCCTGAGTTGGCTCTTAATTACTGGCAGGGTAAGTCAGAAGAATTAACCACAGGTATGTAGGCCAATGGAGAAACGGTGAAGGTTTTTCCCAAAGGCAGAGCCCAGTTTTTACTTACCCAACCTAGACCTGTGAGAGGAACAAAAGTGATGCTGAAAACACAATTATCCTGTGTCTACTGTGACAACCAGAATATCAATAACTATGACCAGCACATATTTTGGATAAATCCCTATAAAACAGGGAGAGAAAAATGTTAAATTTGAGCTTTATTCAGTGGTTTAGTAACAAGCTGCACATATCAAACGTATTGCCCCAGCAGAGAATTGATAATCGATATCACACTGAAAACATCCTGGAAATCAAAGAATCAGTAAAAAGGTAGCACTTCAAGCTGATTTAAAACTGAAACTCTGAACATAACTTGCTCCTGATAGTTTGACTTTTTATTCTCTCAGCTGCAGACTCACTGTTGTTTAAGGATTTGAGAGTAAAGATCAAATATAAAAGCAGATTTCAAACATATAACAGATTTGATGTGTGGCCTGCAGTGATGGGAATAACAGCATTACAAGTAACGGCGTTACCTGGGATATAGAGTATGGTTAGTAACTTACAAATTGCATAGTTCAGAATAGCTATAATTGTACCAGATGGTTGCATTCAGTTAAGTTGGACTAGACTGTAATACAAACCGTTCAGTTTGTCAACAATAAAACTGACTGAAATGAGAGAAAGACTGAGTGAGAGACTTTGATATTAGATAAAATGAATATTGATAAAGTTTACCTTTATGTACAGAATCTGAATATCGCAAAATATTTTTTAAAAATTGCAATAATATCGTATCGTGTGTTAAGTATTGTGATAATATCGTATCGTGGAATGTATGGTGATTCCCACCTCTAGTATATAATGATGTCAAAAAAATCAAATTTATTTATAAGCCCATTTACAAACAACAAAGGTTGAACCAATGTGCTGTACATAATAAAAATAGTAAACATCCATAGGAAAAAAAACCCCTACGTGGTAGCTAACTACACAGCTATGTTAGCATAATATCAACGCAGTGAAGCTGGAGGATGAACGCTAACTTTTTTCCACTTGTCACGAAATTAATATATTGTTAGTGCTTATTTAGTGCTTATTGTTTCTACGCCAGAAGTACTGACAGGAAACTGCATGCTTTTGCAGAGAACGGGAAGTGTGCAGACAGAAAGTGAAACTAAGCAGAGTGTTTTGATTGAAACTGTGTGTGTGACATATATCAGAGATATATACGCATGTAGCTTGTAACACTCTCAGACCAGACCTGAGAAAGGCCAACAGTGATCACTGACTTTTTTAGGGGCTTGTTCAGATTAATTAGCACAAGATACAAAGTATTAAACCATGTTAAAAACACAACAGCCTTAATAAAAGCAGTTTTGACTCGGAAGCAGGGTTCGGGTCATCACTTAAAGGTCGGATATCCGGCCTAGTGAATGTTTTAATGCACCACAGTTGTTATTATTATTACTTGGGGCGATCGTGGCTCAAGAGTTGGGCGTTCGTCTTGCAATCGGAAGGTTGCCAGTTCGAGTCCTGGCTCCGACAGTCTCGGTTGTTGTGTCCTTGGGCACCTGTTGCCTACTAGTGGTGGTCACAGGCCTCTGTCAGTGCACTGTAGCTTGCCATCACCAGTGTGTGACTGTGTGTGTGAATGGGTGAATGATTGTGTATAGTGTAAAGCGCTTTGGGGTCCTTAGGACCAAGTAAAGCGCTATACAAATACAGACTATTTACCACTATTATGACAGTTAAAATAAATAACATTCATATAAGAAATGAAATGGTCTTGTGTAAACTGAATATGGTGTTAAATAGGCCTATACTACTGTACTTAATAGTCGGTCATAAGGGTGATACTTCAAAAGCCACACATTTTATGAGGTGGTACTCACTGAAAAGTTTGAGAGCCACTGTGCGAGGCAGTATAGAGTTGGTATAGGTTGAATCCGATGACTTAATCTAAATGCAAGACTCACAACACACGGGAATGAACTCAAAATGCAGCTTTATTTGCTGACTCAAGGAAATGATACAATACTAAACTAGACTGGGCAAATACAACATAGCATTTTCAGTGGGAGAAACATTTTGTCACTCATCCAAGAGAGTTCTTCAGTCTCGGCTGACTGCAGGTTTCCCCAATCTTATAAACAGTATATTTTAATAATGACTGAAACTCTCACCAATGAAGGAACAATGGGCTGGGAGGTCAGTTCCTTGATCATTAATATACAAATTCTCATGACCATTGATCAACAACCACTAAACTTACACCTACAGGCCAGTGGACACTCTTTCAGTGATGAGTATATCATTGAGTACACATCCTGGGAGGAATGCTGGTTTGAGCGGGGAGTCAAAACGAAAGGAAGGGTAAGACCATCTCTGAATCGGGGAGGGGGCCTATGGGTACATGTTTCACCATCTTACAATGCTGTGATTGCAGCCATTCCCCAACTATCTGTCAATGGTACTCATAGCCATTGATTAGTGGTCTTTGATCAATGAGCTCTGATCAGTGGTTGACCAGGGAGGGAGGATAGGCAAGAATAGGAAGTAAAAAAGGAGAAAGGGGGGGACAAAGGAGACAACAAAGGAGTAAATGTCATGGTCTTGCGGCCATGACTGAGTGACTTTGTGTTTGTGTCCCTTATTGTTATTATTCTCTTTATTATTCATGGGCTGTTTTGGGATGGTTTGTGTTTTGGGATTTTAGA
>NW_024587202.1:0-3190 GCF_018398535.1 Haplochromis burtoni
ATTTTGAAATTTGTTTCCATACCCTACCATCAGGGCAACACTTCACACTTTCATTTCACAACTTGATAACACAATGTCCTTACAAAACAGTTTTCATTGTCCTATAGCCTGAAATCTTACAGCAAGCATCCGTACCAGGGGCGTCAAACTTCTGGCCCGCAATACCATTAAGCTCCTTTTCCATTAGTACCTACTTGGATTGACCCACCACGACTTGACTCGGATCCATTTGTTTTCCATTAGAATCGAGTGCCACCTAATGTGTGTGGTCTTCGTCATAGCAACGCTGACGAGGGTCCTGTGACATAATTAGTATGTGACATGAATGCTACAACAAAGGTGGATGTCGAGGCAACGATGTAACTGTTGCTCAGTCTGTGGTTTTTTGTGAGACTGGATGAACAGAGCATTGTTTTTGTAGCCATTTTCCTCGTTGCTGGATTTCAGAAATAGCAGCTTTGATTTTTGTGAATAACCCACTGAGTGATGCCACTGACCAGCTAATTGGTGGCACGCACTCTGGGTATGATGTCATATTTTAGTACCTGCTTGAATTGCTTGGAACCCCAGCTGAGCAGTTACTATTCTGTTTTATATAACTGGTCTGCAAGATAATTTCATATGTCAGCTATAAATGACTCTTTGGTATTTGCATGTAACTGGCCTGCATGATATGCCCATGGAAGTAAAGTCCCACATGGATTCTCAGCAGGGCTGAAGATTCGGCTCCCAGATACAGTTCAGTATTGAATATTACATAAAATAAACTCTATTAAAAGTGTCTTTGAATGGCAGATATGCAGAAATGTGTGCATTTCGCAAAGAGCCATGGCTTAGTGTCTGAGAGTCTAAATGAGTCTCATAGGACTGAAAGTGCACTAGAAGCTAATTATAAATATCACTTATAATTCTTAACTTTGATCTGATGCTCACCACAAACAGGCACCAGCAGAAATTTTGGACTTTGGACAGCAAATTTCAGGACAATTATGACATAATCTTTCAGAAAACGAGCTTAAAAATACCAAGTCACTTAAAATATTAATTGACTCAGATGACTCTCTGTCAAGTTTCTGTAAACTGATTCTGAGAATCAACTTTGCTGCCCTTTGAAATCAGTGGAGGATAACAGCACTGTGGTTGCAGGTAAGTATTTCTAATAATCGCCAAACTGCCTATAATTATTATTTTTTATTATTTTAATTATTTGGTCTTTTGCAGAATGATACCTAGACCTTTGTCATATCAGACAAAGAAAAGCGGATGTTGATAAGTCAGCATATCTGCTTGTAAAATAGCTGAAATAATTAAGTGATTATTAAAACATGCATTATCTTCCACCAATCATCCCTCTTGATAAAAGACAGCACACTAAATGTTGTTACAGAAAGTATAACCGGTATAATGGGAAGCTTCTGAAAGTCAGGGGTGTTGAGTGTTTTAGTGTGTGCGGGTTGCAAAAACAATGAAAAACCTGTCAAATCCTCTCTTACAGTGACACGCAGCTTGTTCTGCTACATGCTCTTGTTTGGTGACGTACCACAAACTTGGACAGTCTTTCCAGTTGTTTTGCAATTTCGATGTGAGCTCATGCTTTAACGGTAACTGCAAAACCTGATGAATGACTTCTTTGTAGCTGCACACACGTATGATGGATATTTCCCAAACTCTGATTTTGACAGACTTACGCGCTCTAAGAATCGGTGTCCCACTGTGTCATGCTATCACGACTGCTGCAGATGCACTAGATACTGTTAAATTAATAGTTAACCTGACCTTGGTTCTTACTGCAGTAAGCCTTGATGTGGGTATTTACGTTTTCGTGATCAGACTGTATGACAGAACTTTATGGCTGTTATACTCACTGCTGTACCTCTCTCAACTTCCTCCATATATGCTGACAACTATTTCAATCAGAAATTTCACATTTGGATACATCACTCCATCAGACCTGTTGTCACTGATTTTTGAGTCCAGTTCTTTTGGCATCCCTCAGCCTTTCGTCCCAGTGACCGTTCGAGTGAAATCATTTCTGATGATGCTTCAGTGAAAAGTAGATGAATCAACCAAAGGGCCAGACACATCACTCAGGTCTGGCATCTAGATTTCTTCCCCCTGTGTCTTAAGGACTTAAAGACTACTAGGTGTCTTCTGTAGACAGGTTTTCTGCTATTAGCCTTTACTTGTTCAGTGTGTTTAAGAAAGCCAGTACTTGTCCTTAACTGTAAAATCAATAAAAAAAGTAGTAAGGTGTCCAAAGCAGCTGTTTCCAGCATATGTAGGATACATTTACATCCGTAAATGTTTGGAAAGTGACATGAAGTTGTAACTTTACTTGGTACACCATCACTGTGAATTTGAAATCAAACGATATGTTATTGAAGTCAAAGTTTCCACTCAAAAATAATTGTACAAACTATGATTTAAGGCACAACAAAGAAGGGAAAAAAGTATTTGTACATATGTTATGTGGGGTGGCTGTAGCTCAGGAGGTAGAGAAGGTAATCTACTGACTGGAACGTTGGCAGTTTGATCCGTTAGCTGCTTTGATCTATATGGCAAATATCATTGAGCAAGATCCTTTTAAGAGTAAAACAACTGAACACAAACAGACAATTCCTGGAAGTAAAAACACTGGCATAGAATAAATGTGTCATTCACTGTAATGAGTGAGAGAATGAAGTGTGCTAGCTACTATTGCTACTACTATTTCACTTTGTAAAATGAGTCAATCAAAAATTGTATAGGACTAATGACAGCAATAAATATTGAAATGTATCCCTGTCTATTTTTAAGAACCTTGACAGCGTCACACTGTAAGAGGATGATGAGGTTTTCTTAACAGAGGATACTGTTATCCTCTGCATCTCACTGGGATGCTATGGTTTGCTTGAGTCACTAATAAACATATCATATTCTTATTTTCATGCTTTCTCTGAATATCCAGTCTACAAAGCTGTATCCACTAAGAGAGAACCTGGAATACGTGTTTCGTTTTGCAATATAATAAAAGAATTTCCCTAATACCCACATTCATTGGACTATGTTTCTGTGCAATTTACTGATGTTCCCTATGCAGTCAATCATGAAGTTACTGTATGGAAAGCAAGACAGTAAATACATTCAATGACTGCATGTGAGTGTGTTTTAGTGTGTCTGTGTGTGCGAGATGTTGCTCTGAAAACATGAA
>NW_024587203.1:0-3187 GCF_018398535.1 Haplochromis burtoni
GACGGCTCTGACAACTGGACCATTTTGTGGTACAGAGCTGCCACATATGGCTCTAAAGACGAGCCTATGACAGAATATGAAGGGAAGAAAGCTATTAATGTGTCACAGGGAGGTATCTACCACTGCAGAGGAAGAAGCGATTCAGGTAGCATCACACACCAAAGTAATGCTGCCATCATTGAAGACACTCGTAAGTTCCTCTATTTATCTCTTAGTTATGGAAGTTAAAGTTATGAGATTATGTGATCTGTCCTTCGTTTTGTCTTCCTCTCAGCCAGACAGAGAGACTTTGTGTGTGTGTGTGTATATATATATATATATTGTTGGCATCATTTGGTGCTATGTAAATAAATTTAATTGGACTGAATTAGTTGATGCTTCTGTGTTTCTTTTAATTTCATATTTTATGTGAACAGTTCCTATTACGGCCATTTTGACCCTGAAGCCCAACTGGACTAAGATATACATGGGTGAAACATTCACTGTCAGATGTGACATCCAGGGAGGTGAAGGAACTTACTGGAGCTATGATTGGAGACCAAAAAGGTTTACCACATATTATACAACCAATGAAAGAACATTCTACAATGTTGGTTGGGATGACAATGGAGATTATCAATGCAGAGGCAAAACGGATCTTTCCTTCACACAGTGGAGTAATGTCATTCCAGTAACTGTATCATGTAAGTTGGGCATCTTTCATCCATATAAACTGTTTCATCCAAATTAGCATTAAAAAAAAAGAAGAAAAAAAAAGACATACAATAACTTGTCTGTGCAGATTCTCATTCATCCAGGCCATGGTAACCTAAGGAGCTTGGAAAGAAAAGCAACTCGACTTCTTTAAGTTTATTGAATGGACTTAAAGAAGTCCAGTCACTTGACTGATTCATTAAATAATGACCCAGTATTTTGAGTTTGTTCTGAACATGTGATTCTTTGCCTTGGAGTTAAGAAATTATTTATGTTCCAGTTCTAGAATGTGTGTTTTTTCTCTGAATTTGGTAGCTATAGCACTGGATTTCTTCTTTTATGTTGGTTCCCTTTTTCATGCCTTGTCTGATCTCCATGTTCTGTCTTCAGCATCTTTGTGCAAATTTCCCTTTTTTTACTCCCTCTCAGTCTGTCAAATCTAAATGTCGTGTTTTTCCAGTTGTATCTCAGTGTCTGTTATTGTGTTCTCCAGTGTGTAACTTTATGTGTGCCACACACAGCTTATTGTGACATGGTGTGGTTCAAATGACAACAATTACAAATTAGTATTATGTATGACAGTGGTACAGTTTGTAATTCCACTGTCAAGATTTGGTGATATTTATTTACATGTTTTCATCCAGTTATTTAAATGTTTTTGTTCAAAAGTGAACAGACACTAAACCAGATGATAAGATGAGTATATAATATATATATACAATAAGATGAGTGTTCAAAAGGACAGAGTGAACCTGGCCTGATTTGCAGACCTATCATCTAGCAATATTATTTTAAAAAATACATAAATATATAAGCCTAAACTAAAAAAAAAAAAATTTGTAATAATAAAAAAATCTTGTTTGAACAGATGAACCCCATCCTGTCCTCACTGTGTCTCCATCATGGCTGAGTCCTGGAGCCTCAGTAACTCTGAACTGTGAGGTTGAACATCCGTCTGCAGGATGGAGCTTCTACTGGTATAAAGCTGTTCCTGATCTATCAGAGAAATCCTCCAGTTATGAGCTGCTACCTGATGGCAGTGGGACTGCACAGGACTCCTACATCATTCATGGACAGACACACACAGCAGGATATGTGTGCAGAGCTGGAAGAGGAAGCAACTACTACTACACCTACTACAGCGATCCAAAGTTTGTCTGGTCTGCTGGTCAGTTTCTTTCTGTCTCTCAATACTTGTAATGATGCTTAGTTTTTATGTGTTCTTCCTGTGCTTTCACTTATTGATCCATGTTGTTTTTCAGATGCTTCATCAGCAGCGTCTCTCACAGTCGGCCCTGTAGTGCAAAATTTTGGCTCTGACTTTGTCAAACTGACTTGTAAGGGAAACTCCTCTTCATGGAGAGTGAGGAAGTTCCCAGAGAATGGCCGGCCATATTGTAGCAACTTTTGGCTGTCAGGAGAATCTGTATGCACAATCGACACAACATATTCAGATGACGGAGTGTACTGGTGTGAGTCTATGTTAAAAGAGTTCAGCAATGCAGTCAACATCACTTTACAGGGTTTGTAGAATGTTTTTTTTCCCTTTAGTGTTATAACGTTTCATGAATATTTCTATCACTATGCATGTTAAGCGATTCTTTCATGGAAAAAGAGGCAGAAATGTAAAGATTATTTTATTTTTGGAATCTCAACTCAGCAGCATAATACTCTTGGTTATTAGTTTTATTTCATTCCATGTTTTATAAATTAATTTACCAAAATTTATATATATATATGATTATGATGTAATTGTACTCCCCATTCAGCTGAGGCTGAATAGCATCTCACTGAGACACACTTGACAGTTGAAAGGGCTCTATGAGCTAAAAGAAAGGACGATTTTGTTGTTTTTTTTTTATAAGTCGCATATCAGATCTTTAGCTATAAGCTATAAGACATTTGATCAATCAGTAATTATTATTGCACATGTTTTTTTCCCTCTTTTTTATTTTCTAAAATCCAGCACCAGCTGGTCCATTTGAAACAATATCTTCTGTATGTTTTGCAGACTTTTATTCTGGTCCTCTCATGGTGGTCCCTGTTGATCCTGTGAATGAGGGAACTTTTGTTAGTCTTAGTTGCAACTTGAGAAGAAAAAAAATCTTTCCCAATGTGGCTTTTTATCACAATGACAAACTTGTCCAAAATGATTCCCGAGAGGAGCTGAACTTCTTGGCAGTGTCAAAGTCTGATGAAGGTTTCTACAAGTGTCAGTACTCAGGAAAAGAGTCACCATCGCGTTACATGACAGTTAAATGTGAGTAGCATTTGAAAATGTGACTTCTTTTTTAAATAATCGTAATCTTTGAGAAGGAACTCAGTTGTCATTTGTTGTATTAGCACATATATGAGCATCGAAATAATCTTGTTCTGTTTTGGGAGAATGGTTTTAAAATTGTATTTTGAAAAATGTCTCATATAGTGTCATTTAATACTGTTTAAATGTTTGGTATCACAATAGCTACTGTACCACCTGAAACCTTCAGCCAGA
>NW_024587204.1:0-3179 GCF_018398535.1 Haplochromis burtoni
GCTTAGTGTACTGATGGCAGAAGGATAACACTTTTTTTTAATGAGTGCAACAAAGACACAATGTGTGGAGGGGGAGGGATGCCTGCTAGATAAAAGTAAATCTAATACAGCTGCTTTGTGTTCTATTTTTGTGTAGCGTGGATATTGCGTCACACTGAGAGGACACGGTATCTGTTTGGGAAAAGTAATAAGCACTGAGATCTTTGTGGACTTTTCTTTGCTATAAAATGCACAAAAAAGGAATAAAGGGTTTTAAAAAGGGCACCAAGTAGTCTCAGAATCATTTATATTCACCTTGCTAAGTCAAGAGTCTTAAAGATATGAATGATGCAGAAACCCTAATGAGGTATTTGCATGAGATCTTTATGAAATGTGAGTAAAAGCTGCTTCAACATTTAAGCGTTAATATGTGCATAACCCTTAATTGGATTTAGACTGTTTTAAAGAATATGATGCAGGTTGTTTATGAGAGGCTCTAAACAAAATCTCAGTCCCCTACCTGCAACACTGTGGTTTCTACAGGAGCTTCAAATCTGCTGTCCAAATATTTTAGGGACTTCAAGCATCCATCAGTCTATGTTAATGTAAGCTACACTCATAAAGCCATCATACCAAAAGCTTTAAAGGACCTAGCTCAAGTAGTTTTCCAAACAGTGGAATTTTGAAGTGATGGTCAGGTGGGAAGTTTTTGTATGCTTAATAACTTTAGCTGGTTTTTGTCCGTAGTGGGTCAAAAATAGGCTACAGTAACATCAGCATTCGCTTTTCTTATTCGTCGTTACCTTTAACAAGACATCCACATATACATTGTGCTGGGACATTATCTCCCTAATGTCCCATTTAACGCCGGCCATCATGAGCAACATTTGTTCATAGTCGATGGCCTTGGCCGCCACGATCCAGTAAATAGGTTTCCGCAGTTCGCTGGCTGTAGACACCGTCTGAGTGCAGGAAGGAAGGATACATATATGAGAGTTAGTGGATCATTATAGTCAACATATGGATAAGGTATTTTTCAACTGCCTGCTATTCTGCAGGAAGAACAATGTTAAAGTTTCCAATGAGCGAAATCAGGACATGACATTCACTTGATGTTTTGGGTCAAACAGACCCGTCTCTTCATCTGAATTTCAAATGTCAAAGAGACAAAAAAAAGAAAAAGAAGCAAAGTTATCTATGTGGGTTTGAGTTGGTTTCATTTGTTTTTAAAGAAAACAAAAGGGCACAATTACAATTAAGCAAGTGGAGTGCAGGTGGGAGGGGGAGCACATCCACAACAGTCACACAGCATATTTCACATTGTGCCTTAAATATTAACAGTGAAATCCAAAAGGAAAACACATCCTATAAACCACATATTTAAGTGCAAGTGTGGAGAAAATCAATTACAAATAACAAAAAATAACATAATCTCAGCCTCACAAGAGGTTAAAATAAAATAAAAGACAAACGATTTTCTACAGCTGGAGACGATGTCTGATATAACCCGACAGCTGTAGCTGACAGTGATGACATGATCAGTTACTGTAATAATTGAGGCCTGTGCCCTCAGAGGAGGCATAACTGTATAAACCAAACAATACCTGGGAATAAAACTGCTGCAGGAAGGGCTTCTTGGCTGCAGGCATCATCGTGTCCAAGTGGGACTGCAAGGACTCAAACTGCTCCGCCAGAAACACACTGACACAACCAAAGAGAAACAGCCTTTAAATTCTGCCCATATGCTCTGAATCATTCTGCTTGTGACACATAAGAAAAGGCAATTACGATGTGTTGTTTTTGTGTTATTAAAGAGTGACAGATCTATTTACAAAAGCTCGTATTACTATTACAAAGTGGAGTAACTGACCATTAGAGAGAACATCACCTTAAATCTCTGTTATTCCTGAACAACAGTAAAACATCTCAAATGGAATAAGAAGGTTTTTTTTGCTTTTTTGTCTCCCTTGATTCTTCTGATCCATTAATTGGATCAAGATTTTAGTCATATGTGCTTAAACCTGAGTTTCCAGCATTTCCTGCTGTTCAATCTCATTTCTTCCCTTGTTGGTCACGTTTTGATGCAATAAACATCAGATTTGATTATTATAATGTAAATTATGGAGTCAGCTGTAATTTTGCTGTAAAAACTTGTCTGACTTCCAAACCTTTAAGTCTCACCTCCCAAAGCAAAGTATTTTCACGTCCGACAAATCAAGCAGCACTTCTATTTGTTTTTTGGTTTTTTTGACAAGGATTGGATTTCAATTATCCTTGAAAAAACACTCAGACCAAAAGAGGTAGCAGAGAGAGAAATACAGGACAGAAAGAAGAAGAAGAAAAAAAACAATCAATGCGTTCAGAACTAATACCCCCCCCCCCCCCCCCCTTCCACTCTGTATCCAGCACTGACTAAATAAAGACCTCTTGACTCAGGCTGATCGATGGCTCTGAAGTGTTACAGTGCATGAAATAAAAAGTGAGTGAACATGTTTACGTGGGCTGAAGTTCAGAGTTGAGTCCTGACTTTAACAAGGATCATTAATTAAAGAACAACAGGTCTCTGCAGAGCTCTTAAATACAGCAGGAAAAAAGAGAGAATAAAACAGGAGAAATTGACTTAATCAGACTAAGACACCAGTCCCAGGTGGGACCTCCACATTCTTTTGCTGCCTCTTGAACCTCCGTTTGGGTGTGAATGCACACACCAATGAAGTGGGGAAAAAAAAGCTGTCCTTAAACCTGCAGGCGCCCCTCACTGCGAGCTAAAGGTAACCTGTCGTTAGCTGATAAATTGGGGTTTTGGAGAAAGATCAGAGAACTAAAAGTCTGAGGCCACAGAAGTGACAGTCACTAAATTAACAGTTCACTTAGATTTCTGCAGTGTAAAAGCAGCAAATATTGAATCTTCACAAAATGTATAATTGGGGGTCTCAAGTGTCAGTGTGTAATTACAGTCTAATGTCATAATCCACTGTAACCTGCTCTCTACTGGAAGAAAATCTAAAGCACACGAAGTGTACACACATGATTTAAAGTACAGTGCATCTGCACTAAATGCAACAGACATGGGAGTGTACATGTTTACATGTTAGCGTACATGTTTACATGTTAGCGTACATGTTTACATGTTAGCGTACATGTTAGCGTACATGTTAGCGCACATGTTAGCGCACATGTTTACATGTTAGCGTACATGT
>NW_024587205.1:0-3177 GCF_018398535.1 Haplochromis burtoni
GAGACACGACTTTGGCAGCTTTCTTCCCGTTTTGCCACACAGATTTCGGTCTTTTTTGGGGGGTGGGGGGGTTCTCAACCTAGTTTTTTCACTTTTTCAACTCTTCTGGATACGGTTCTTACAGTTTTCTCAACCTTTGATTTCGTTTTGGACATTTTCCAATATTCTGTCTCTTTTTGGGAAATCGCTTTACACTTTGTTTTTACTGTTGTTGTTTTTTTGTCTGTTTTTTTTACACAGTTTTGACTCTTTTCTAACCTTTTTTCTATTTTTGGAGAAGCATTTCACACACTTTTTTGCTGTTTTTTTTTAAACACTGTTTTTTTTTCACTTTTTGAACAGTTTTTACGCTTCTTCACGTTTTGTGAACAGGGATTTTAGACTTTCTCCAACTTTTTTTTTTTTACGTGTTTTAACGATCTTTTCCGGGTTTTTTCTTTTTTAAACAAAGTTTTTCCTCTTTTCTCCCTTTCACCAGTTTTTACACTTCTTCGCTGATTGTGGACACAGATTTTCCTGAACCTCTCTGTTTTTGCGCTCTGGGTTTTACAGTTTCTTGTGTGTGTAAAAAGCAAATAAAAAATGTGTTTGTGAACCGAATTTCCAAGAGGAGCCCACCCGAGGAATTAATAAAGTTTTATCTTATCTCTCTCAGGTTATTGCTGTCTGAAATGTAAAGTGAAACTTTATTTGATTACATTGTGTGAATGTTCACGTATTAATACTTCTTGGAAAGCTGAATTGAAAGAATAAAAAGTAAATGTGAAAAGTGTCACTTATCGTGCTGTTTCTTCTTACATTTAGAGTCTCTTTGTTGACGTGATCAAATAAACTGCTGAAGTCTGAGTAGTTTTAAAAGGGAAAAATTGGTTTTAATGGGATTCTGCTAAAGCGAATGAAATGCTAATGAACTGAATAAAGGCATGAAATGACCTTTGTCTTAGTTAAAAGTGGGTGAAAGGTCAGAGATGGAGAGCATAATAAGGTGGGGCTGAAGATCAGTGAATCTTATGTCAAAACCTAATTGGTTGACTTGATATTAGAGGGAGAGCAAGAGAATGGGATGTGAATGGGGTAAAGTATAAACGTGGATGCCCAGAGGTGTTCATCATCATCATCGTCACGATCGAGAGGGGAGCTGCCATAAGAGGTGTGACTCAGAATAGGCCTGCAGGGCTACTCAACGGAAAAGGGGAAGGTGGCCAAGACCAAAGAGCTTTCGAAGGACACCAGGAAAAGTATTGTAGACCTGCACCAGACTGGGAAGAGTGAATCTACAATAGGCAAGCAGCTTGGTGTGAAAAAATCAACTGTGGGAGCAATCATCAGAAAATGGAAGACATACAAGACCACTGATAATCTCCCTCGATCTGGGGCTCCACGCAAGATCTCATCCCGTGGGGTCAAAATGATCATGAGAACGGTGAGCAAAGATCCCAGAACCACACGGGGGGACCTGGTGAATGACCTGCAGAGAGCTGGGACCAAAGTAACAAAGGTCACCATCAGTAACACACTACAACGGCAGGGAATCAAATCCCGCAGTGCCAGACGTGTTCCGCTGCTGAAGCCAGTGCATGTCCAGGCCCGTCTGAAGTTTGCCAGAGAGCACATGGATGATACAGCAGAGGATTGGGAGAATGTCATGTGGTCAGATGAAACCAAAGTAGAACTTTTTGGTATAAACTCAACTCGTCGTGTTTGGAGGAAGAAGAATACTGAGTTGCATCCCAAGAACACCATACCTACTGTGAAGCATGGGGGTGGAAACATCATGCTATGGGGCTGTTTTTCTGCCAAGGGGACAGGACGACTGATCCGTGTTAAGGACAGAATGAATGGGGCCATGTATCGTGAGATTTTGAGCCAAAACCTCCTTCCATCAGTGAGAACTTTGAAGATGAAACGAGGCTGGGTCTTCCAACATGACAATGATCCAAAACACACCGCCCGGGCAACAAAGGAGTGGCTCCGTAAGAAGCATTTGAAAGTCCTGGAGTGGCCTAGCCAGTCTCCAGACCTCAACCCCATAGAAAATCTGTGGCGGGAGTTGAAAGTCCGTGTTGCTCGGCGACAGCCCCAAAACATCACTGCTCTCGAGAAGATCTGCATGGAGGAATGGGCCAAAATACCAGCTACTGTGTGTGCAAACCTGGTAAAGACCTATAGTAAACGTTTGACCTCTGTTATTGCCAACAAAGGTTATGTTACAAAGTATTGAGTTGTATTTTTGTTATTGACCAAATACTTATTTTCCACCCTGATTTACGAATAAATTCTTTACAAATCCTACCATGTGGATTCATGGATTTTTTTTTTTTTTCACATTCTGTCTCTCACAGTTGAAGTGTACCTCTGGTGCAAATTACTGACCTCTGTCATCATTTTAGGTGGGGGAACTTGCACAATCGGTGGCTGACTAAATACTTTTTTGCCCCACTGTATGTGTGTTTACGTACACACACACACACACACACTGGGTGAGTGTGCAGTAGTAGCAGCAAGCAGGTGAATTCTGTACATTACTATGAATAGACATCTGACTATTTTACAGGATAGACAAAATAAACATATATAAAATTAAAGGAATTTGGAATGTACAGTGTGTCTGGAAGAGTCCTGTCTCAGTCAATTATAGTGTGGACACACTGAGAGGCCCACTCCTGTTTTTCTCTGTTACTGACTCACAGGAACATCCCAGATGTCTCAATCCACCCGAAAGCATGAGTCACGATCAGTCACTGAGAACCACGTGACTGATGATCTTTCCATCCATCTGACAAACACGTCTCAGAATATGTTTTCAAAGCTGAATCCAGGTCTCCTTGACTTCTGTCACCACACACAGACATGGCATGTATAGTTTCAACACTCCCTCAAACCCCCATCTTCTTTTATTTGAGCCACACTGGTTCATCTAAAGCTGATCTCAATAGCTACAAAACAAATTTGACCCTGAAGAGACTTGTAGTGCTTTTGATCAGTAGGCCCACCAAACTCCTTCACAGGAAGCTGATTTCAGCTCTCTGACAAACAACGTCTTGATCCCTGATCCGATGAATCTCACGCAGTCAGATAATGCAGGGTTCTGGAGCTGAGGTGGGTGAGAGGACTCGCCCAGCCTGACTGCCTTGTTGCACAGGAGTCTTTGCTGCTTGGCCTGATACGAAGAAACCT
>NW_024587206.1:0-813 GCF_018398535.1 Haplochromis burtoni
TTGTCTTCTCTGTATAATTGCGGGGTCTTTATCTTACAAAATATAGTAAAGCGCCTTGCAGTGACAGTTGTGACTTGGCCCTATATAAATAAAATTGAATTGAAGTGACTGAGAAAATTGATGCTGTTATTATTATTTACAAATGTTCTCTAGATATGCTACTAATAACATTATTGTCTATTGTTTTTAATTCCACAGTAATCGTAATCATGAATCCGAATGTTGCTTGTTTGAAGCCGTGCCACCAGCGGCGTCTCCAGGTCTTCAGACGGCTTGAACTGTGATGTGGATTTAACCGCTGTGTCCTCCAGATGGACCTCAGCGTTTATAGTGGTGCCTGTGCAGAGTGTGAAAAAATACCAACAAATTCCTTTTGGGTTTTCGAAGCAGTGAGTAAATATTTTATTTTTGCCTTAAATTATATTTCAGAGTATGCACTGTATGAATATATTAGCTGTTTAGTTCTCATTTCTCTTGAATGTAGTGAAAAATAAACGAGAAGGTTGGCTCCTGAAGTGGCGTGACCTGGTGACTCCTGCTGACCCTGCAGTCATCACTAGTGCTAATGATGCGCAAAGGAAGGTGGGGCACATCACCCTACAAACACAGACCCTCGTCTCCTCCCCGGCCTGCAGACAAATCAAATTTTACTGCGTTGTCTGTGAGCAACTATCAGCCTCGTTACTGGCTCTCAGCCACGGTGAAGGGAAATTATACATATTCATATTTGTAAACTGTGGTTTACCAGCAAAAGCACTGATTTGTTGGTGTCTGGCCGAACTCACTGTGGGGTGAGTTAGAAATATTGATCAA
>NW_024587206.1:2197-3176 GCF_018398535.1 Haplochromis burtoni
AAAAAAGGGTTTGCTGGTGGAATTCAACGATCAGTCGTTACAAATTATCCCATACACCAAACGCTTTCTGTTAGTGTAATCAGCATAATCAGCAATCAGCAGATGCATGATGAAGAGGAAGGAGCTGACTGTGAGTGACGACGTGTGGTGACTGTAAGAGGCATAAAGCTGCTTAAGAAAAATCTAAAATATTGAGTTTCCACCTTCTTTGAAGAAATAAAATCCTCATATTTAAGAATATGAGCCTGAGATATGACAGTAATGCAGGCACATGCTTCTGTGTAGGATCTCAGGGCGCCTGAATAAATGATGGAATGAAGGAAAGGTGGAGACGAGCTTAAGAAAAATGCCAGAATCTTCTGGGTTTTTTTTCAGGGCAGCCTCGACAGCTCAGTCTCTGCCAGGTTTCTCTGAACTCTCAAACTATCACACACTCTCTCCTCGCATTTGAACTTCTGCTCATTTACCTTATACACAGCAGTTTATTGCTTTGTTAGTGAAGATGTCCTTAATGTCAGCACCGGTTCATATAAACACAGAAAGAAACGCCTGCAGTTTCATTTTTATTTGTTTTATGACAGATGGAGGATCTTTATGTGGCTTGTTTGCAGCTTTTGTTGTGTTTGCATGAAGCATTTTTCTCCTCTAGTGAGGCCAGTGTATGCATAAAATACTGAATAATAAAGAGCTGTCTTGCTCAAAGTAGTTTAATTTCTTAGCAAGAATACCTTTTTAATCACCCGTTTCATCAGTCTTAACTTGATAAAATAAACCTTCACAACAGGGGAACCAAAGAGAAAAATCAGATATGGCTCAAAACTTTGAGGCATATTTGAAGCTTGACTAATGCTTTGTGTATTCCCTCAGTGGCAGCCTACACAGCTGACTTCCAGCCTTGCCAGCAAACACATACAAACAAATACACACACACACACACACACACACACACACACACACACACACACACACACACACACAC
>NW_024587207.1:0-3173 GCF_018398535.1 Haplochromis burtoni
TGTAATTCTTTGTATTACACCCCCTGGCATATGTTAATTTTGTTCTGATTGTATACATGTTCTGTATACTGTTTCTTAATAAAGTTTAATATTTAAAAAAAAGGATGGGTAGAGAATGATGACGTTTAAATCTACGTGTAGTTTCTAGCAAAACAGGATGAGGCTGCGCCTGCACTCTGCCCTTCAAAATAACGGTTCCTAAATTACATAAAAGGTTTAAGAGACAATAGGACGTAAATAAAGACAAAAAGTGTTAAAATAATCTTTACAGTCCGTAAACTTTATTTTAAAAAACTAGCGAAAAATGTTTAGTGCGTTTCTCCCGGGGCACATGCATGCATATATATTATTGTATTTACATGAATATAACAGACGCTTTTCCTGGGAGCATTTTATCCTTGCGGGTAGTGAACTCTGTGGCGGAAGTGCTGCCTGTGAGTGTCGTGGTTAACCTGTCTGTGTGAATCCGGTAACAACAATCGATGGACTTCGGCTGCTCGCCGCTAACTCTGCGCTTTATTTAACAGCAGTGTCGAATCATCGGCGGTTCTGATGTTTAGGCTCCTCTTCTCTGCTTCCCTGCGTTGAGTCCAATATGGCGGGTGTTTTTTTTTAAGAGATCGCGGTGAGTAGAGCTAACGGTATTGCTAACGTGTTAGCAACTTGTTAGCATTAGCAGACTGATCAATACAAAGAAAATCACGTTGTAAGCCGCTTAAAGTCTGTGATATTAGCTCTTTTTTAAGTTATTGATGGGTTATTAATGATCAGCTGAGTGAAATATTGCTGTGTCTGTGTTAATGAATCTGCTCATTACTCATTTATTGATTAGGTTTGTTGCTGTTTTATTGGATGATTAATTTTATCATCCAATCAAATAGTAATTAGGCTGTGTACTCTTATACTAAATACACTGAACTGTGATCATCTACACTCTGATTATCGATTAGCAAAGTGACGATATGTTTGTTTTTTCAGCTCTCAATAGCGTGGAGCCTTAAGGCTTTGATCAATGTGAGCATCATGGTAAAAGACTGACTACAGCTTGGACTGATAGCACTCGGCCACGAATCATAATTTTTCAATAACCGGTCAGGAAGCGGATAGCGTGGCGACGGCGTTGTGGTGCTGGGGCAGCAGACTTATGGAGGGTGACTGTCGGATCCCCGTCGCCTGCTGCCGCCCACGCGTCCTTGTACTGCATGCCCTGTTCTGGGGTCTTGTGTCACTCAGGTAAGTTCAGAGGTCATCCAAACCTGCAGGCAGCACTGTGGTAAAGTCATATGACTTTCAAAAATGTTAATGTGTTTCAGGGTGTTCGGAGCAGCTCTGCTGAGTGAGGAGAAATCTATAGGAACAGTTACAGGTATGTCTCAAACTCTTGTCATCTGTTTTTAGAGCTATGTTTTGTTAGCTTGCTTTAAAAAAAATGCAGTTATTGTTCTTTCTGTATTAAAGTCAAGCCCATAATTATTCATTCCCCGGGCAAATTCTGACTTAAAGTTACTGTTATTCAACCAGCATGTGGTTTTTTTTCCTTTTACCAGAAATGACACAGGCTTCTCCTAAAATATTAAAATATAATAAGACGACATACAAGTGGCATCATGTGAAAAAAAATATTTCTCAGCTTTTATTTACAACAAAAGTGTTGTCGTCAGAATTATTCATACCCTTCACAAACTGTCACAATCTCTGGGAAAATCCAAAGTTCTACATCATTCCAAATAGTCCAAGCTTTTCTAAAGCATCCTAATTACCCTGATTAATTGGGAACAGTTGTTTTAATCAACTCAACAGGTGAAAAACAGCAGCTCTCTGCAGTTGGCTTGTGGATAGTCATTGCTAAGACAAAGGAGCTCAGTAAGGACCAGGGGCTGTGCATTGTGGCTGCTCACAAGGCAGGAAAGGGCTACAAGGCCATATATAAATGTTTTCAAGTTCCAGTGGCTACAGTCATGAGAATTTGCATAATTATGATGAAGGAACTGACCTCCCAGCCCGTTGTTCATTCAGTGGGCTGGCTTCAGTCATTATGCAAATGTACTGTTTATAAGATTGGGGAAACCTTCAGTCAGCTGAGACTGAAGAAGTCACTTGGATGAGTGACGAAACGTTTCTCCCACTGAAAATGCTACATCCAAATGAACAGAATCAACTTCTAGCGAGACCAAGGATAATGCCACTTCTCCAGAGAGGCATACAAAAGCCTGCATGGCTAAATGCTCATCTGGACAAAGAAGAAGACTTCTGGTCTTCTGTGTTAGATGAAACAAAAATTGGATTGTTTGGCCACAATGATGTTTCCTTAATTTGGTTTGTTTATTTGTTTGTTTGTTTTTTAAAAGATCAGAAGCCTTCAACCCTTAGAACCCCATCCCCACTGTAAAACATGGACCTAATGCTTTAGAGCTCTTTTTCAGGCCATGTACCAGGCAACCTAATCCGGGGCTCTAGACTGCGACCAATTTGGTCACACACAATTTCTCAGTCGTGTGACAAAAAAAAATCCTACATCGCAACAGTGCGACCAGCCGTTTGAGGGGAAAAAAGATTCCGCACAAAGACGTAAAGACAGCGTGGACCATATGCATCAGAATCAGTGAGATGTCGGGTGAGAAAGCCGACATCTCACTGATTCTGATGTGCCAGGTCCGCGCTGTGTGTTATGTCTTTTTATGCACTAGACCAGGGGTTGGCAACCTTTCTGATGACGAGTGCCTTCTAAAATTTCCTCAGAAGTCAATGTGCCATATGATTGCATTAGCAATAAATTTTATAACACTCTATATGAACAGTTACACACTAGAATCTGGTAGTAATAATTATGGGCTTGACTGTATACCTCGCTGAGCTAACCAGAAATCCCATTTGTTCTATGGGTATCCCTAAATGGATTCCTCCTGCCTCTTCCTTCTTTGTTAACAGCATAAAGTGTGGCTTTAATTAAAGATTTCTTTTTTTAAAGAACTGTTGAAGAACTCATTCTGTGGAAACAAAGTCATGTCATGTGACAGGTTCACTAGTTTTAATCCAACAGCAAAAATAATAATAATAATAATAATAATAATAATAATAATAATTTCACTTCCAGCTACACACAGAAAGTATATGCAGCCAATAACAGATTGTTGTTGTCCTGGCAGCAGTTAAGCCTGAGGCCGCCCCCTGCT
>NW_024587208.1:0-3172 GCF_018398535.1 Haplochromis burtoni
TATATGTAAGTTCATGCTTGACAGCAATAAACTATACACAAGTACAGAGTCACTTTAGAAGTTCATACATGACTATACTTTACAATGGAAACCACGATTTTCAGGCCATATTAGCCATTTCAAGCTAATGTGTGCCTTATTTGAAAGGTGTCCAGAACAATGTCATTCCCCAATTTGCAGATGTAAAAAAAACAACTTTTATTGAAATTAAAATGATTAAAGCTAACTGTGAAGCCTACACATGACTCAGACCACACAGTATTCTTGCTATGTGTTTCTTTTGTTTGTTGCGCTTCCACAGTGTTTTGGGGTAAAAGGAGTCAGGTTTCCAGCTGACTCCACTCTCCTGTCACCAGCTCTTCCTCGCTCTGTCAGCTTCTGGCTGATGTACAAGATCGGTCACTTTACCCCCCTTACCTGCAGGGACAAAATGGCCAGCCCTCCATTCGAGGTGTCCATTTGCAGGACAAAAAGGGAGGGAAAAGTAAGGTGTGGGGACCTCCCCAAAGAAGGGCTTCTTCACCTACACAAATGCCGCCTGACACCACTCCATCCACTGGACCAGGTCTGGTTCACCCTTCCGGCAATGAACTTGTGGTAGTACACGGGCAGGCTGTGATGGATGCTGTTTCTCCATCTTTGGGTGCACCTGTCCACCCCCAAAGTGGTACCCCAAATACTGGACCTCCCTCTGTTCAACTGCACACTTCTTCAGGTTGGATCTGAACCCAGCTGCCTCAGGGACTCCAGGATCCCAGCCACCCATTGCACATGCTCCGCACATGCTGAGCCTTTTCTTAAACAGGCTCACCAGAGAAGCGCTTTCCACCTTTCTTCATGCTTTCACAATGTGGAGGTGACATATTTGTGTGGCTCCTCCCCAAGCGCACCACCTCATAGTTAACGTCCTCCACTTGTAGTGTGACCACAAAGGGTCCTTGTCACTTGGTGAGTAACATTCAGCTTAAAGAAGGAAGTAATGCAAATACTTTGTCTCTCGGTGAAAACTGCCTGAGTCAACAGTGTTGACGTTACTAGATCTGGAGCAAATTTTCCCCAGATAACCTCCTCAAAGTGTGCAGCTTTGCTCTCAGGTCCAGGATGCATTGAATCTCATTTTTGGCTTGGACCTTTCTTTCAGTTTTCTTTAATCAGGTGCAACACCCCCCATGGCTTTCTGCCAAGCAGTAGCTCAAAGGCTGAAAGTCCTGTGGAGCCCTGGGGAGCCTTCCTCACTGCAAATAACAAAGGGTCTAACCAGTGATCCCAATTGCATTCATCCTTGTGAATGAACTTGCAAATCATGGAATTTAAAGTCTTATTCAGTTACTCCACCAACCCATCAGTTTGAGGGTGGTAGACGCAGGTCTGAACAGATTTAATTCCCAACAATTCCTACAACTCCTTAAGTGTGTGAGATACATGAATCATGTGCCCTGATCAGTCAGTATCACTTTCATGATCCCAACTCAGGAGATGACCTGAAACAGATGAGCATTCCAGGAGGTAATACCCGGAGTAGACCATCCACCGGATAGCCATTCGTATCACATCCCTAGCAAATTGTTCCCAGAAGTAGGGGATAGGCGTGAGTTATCTGCAGCCTTCACTGTATGCATTTTTCTTTTGAACTTTATGTGCAGAGGTATAATGGGATACTTGTGAAGATCCCTAGGAACACAGTTCACCTCCATCTACTCTGCCTTCATTAATAGCCCATTTGCCATTGGGCATTATTAAAGGCATAGTGGATTCGCCACTAGGGTTTGGTGGATCAGGGTTTGTGTGTTATCCGTGTCCACCAAAGCCTGGCGTGTACCCCCTTGACAACTTACTGGAATGCTGTACATCCCTCCTGGACCAGGGCAGGTGTTTGGAGCCCCAGGTATGTGAAACACCTCAACAGACACTCAGATCCCAGCCGCCTGCACTTCCAGCACTCCTGTGCCACCCACCGTGGCTTGGATACATTGTCTGCACCTTCCAGGGCCTGGGCAAGCGGACCAGGTGAAAAATGGTTTGTGGCCCAAAGCACCAGTTGCTGCTCCCCTAAGGAGGGGCCAGGGAGCCTCTATCTCAGTGCTTGCATGAGCTGTGGTCTCCTGGCTGGCTGTGGATCTCTGCTGCCTCGGTCCGTGCAGCCAGGTGGTCCTCTGCAAGGGTGACCGTGGCTTCCAAGCTTGCTGACTGATGGCAGCGGACCCAACGTGCCATTTCCAGGTCGTCCATGAACTGCTCCAGAACCATCATTGCCACGCCTCTCCCTCTGATGGCCGGGCTGCAGACACCTCACTGCTGTGTCATGCAGCTTCCAGGCCCATATGAACAGCTGGCCATCTGCCATCATTTGATTGTCCCGGAACCACTGGTGATGGTCTTCCGGGTAGAGGCCCAAGTTATCCATGATGGCCCGGCAGATGCCCTTGAAGCTTCGTCGTGAGGCCAGTGGCAGGCTCAGAGCCGCCACTCTGCCACTGTTACGCCTGTGGCTCTGAATGCCTCCAGAAAGACCCAAGGGTCGTCACCCTCTCCGATCCAGTATATCATCACCGCCAGTGGACAAGGGGGCGGTGGCAAAGTGACCCTCACCCACCTCCCCAACATCTGTGCCTGATGCTCGGTCCTGAAGTCTCCACAGCTGCTCTCTTTGCTCTGCTGCTTGCTCCACATGCATCGCAGCCATTTCAGCTGCCACCATCTGTGCCAGCAGTTAAACCAGCTGTGCGGTTTGTATCCATCCATCCATTCTCTTCTGCTTATCCTTGTCAGGGCCATGTGGGGGCTGGAGCCTATGCCAGCTACCATAGGGCGAGACTGGCGACCTGGCCAGATCGCCAGTCTGTCACAAGGCTAACACAAAAAGACAGCTTGCTCCACGTGCATTCACACTCATATTCACACCTGTGGGCAATTTAGAATTATGAGTTAAACTAACCCCTAATACCAAGTCTTCTTTGAAAAATCCATTTAATGTTAAATGTATAGGTAGGAAATTATATGATTACATTTTCTGTTATTTTGCAGTGACCATCACATCCATCAGCTGTTTAAGTGTCAAACTGGCAAGTTATGTGCAAAACTTCTTTACTGCAGCCAAACTTGTAATCATTCTTGTCATAGTTGGAGCAGGAATCGTTCTGTTGGCACAAGGTCAGTCTTCTTATAGATCTTT
>NW_024587209.1:0-3171 GCF_018398535.1 Haplochromis burtoni
GGATGTGTTGTAAGTCCTGTCTGGAAATGACTGGGAATTATGATGTCTAACTTATGTAATAAATAAACGATCAATTTATTTCTTTGCCCCGTTTACTCATCCCTTGTCCTCGGTTACACTAACTTTGAACGATTTTTTCAAGTACTTTATCCAAGCCTTTTGCATTTTATATTACTCTGAATTTTAACCAGCTGAAGAAAAAAAGAGAGAGAGAAAGACACAAAGACTGAAAGCCTGTAGTTATTTTAATTATTTTCCAAAATCCCTTTGAATAATTATTTTAACTGATTTCAAAGTGGACATGTGGTGTTTCTGTGTGTTTGCTGGTTTTCCCCAATGGTTTCCCCATTGGTTTTCCTTATATTTAATTTTATTCAGATACATGAAGTATATATTTGAAAACCCTCGCCTCTAAATGACCCAGTCTACCTGTAAATGAGATTAGATGATGAAATGGTGACTTTATATAAGCATAAATGCAAACACCCATATCTCCTGACTACCAGGAAAAAAAATGTTGTCCAATCAAATTTTTTTTTAAATCCCCCAATGTTTGTAAGGTAATGAGAAGACTGAAATCATTTTTTTTACAAAAAAAAGTTTTTATTTTTTAGATATCACATGTCCACTGCAGAGGACGTTGGAAGGCCAAACATGTAAAACGGAACTTTGATGGCAAACAGTTGCTTCCCCCCAAAACAGAGGTAAACCTAAGAACAAGGTTAACATCCACAGACCAGCATCACTTTGGATTAATTCTGTTGTGTTTATTTGGAGTGATACTTCAAAAAGCAATTCCCCTTCTTGGAAACACAGAGGAATACCTTGCACTTTGTGCACATCACGTATGTTTTGCTCATGCAGTTGGATCTGCGACATCTTGATGCATGTGTTTCATCCACCATCTCTGGAAGATGGATGGCACCATAGTGTCTCAGAGCTTCATTTGGCTGAGGTTTCCACTTTTGACGTGGGGGAGTATAGTCATCTACACTGTCATTTGCACTTCCTCCTTGAGCCTGAGTAATCAACTCTTCACCAAGAAGCAGCTTGAAGTCAAGGAGCTTCAGTGGTTTCTTTCCCCGAAACTGCAAGTCACTCCTATACTGAAGCCACGAGTTGGTGATTGCCAGATCACAAAAGTGGAGAACTGCACGTACTGTCCATTTCCGAGTGCGAGAGGCCATCCTGTAGAAACTCAACATTCGGTCAACAAGGTCCACACCACCCATGTTGGTATTGTACTCAGCAATTGCCAGTGGCCTTGGCACCTGGACAAATCTTTTGTCTTTCTTGGACCATCTTGTGCGTATGTCCTGAGGTTCAATGCCATAGGCAGAGGATGCCATGACAACTGGCTTGTTGTCCAACCACTTAATGACAGCAAGTTCAGGAGGACTTCGTCTGACTACCATCTCTGATGCCCCTCTTTCTTTCTTCTTGAAGGGCTTATCCCCTATGATCTTGCACTCCTTTGGAATCCTGTTACTCATGAGGGTTCCAGTTCCAGTCAGCCCTTTCATCTTTAGGGTGTCAAGGAGGTTGATAGTTGTGAAGAACCTGTCAAAGAACAGGTGGGTTCCTTGGGGAACAGACTCTGCCAAATGAAGAACAGCTTTCTCTCCAATACCCATTCCTCCTGTATCTCCAAAGGTAGTCTTGCCTTGGTACACCACAAAGTCCAAAGACCAACCCAGTTGGTGCGGCTAAGACAAACACCTTCAATCCAGTTGGATATGGCTTGCCTGGTACATACTGGCGCACTGGGCAGCGACCAGTAAATGGGATCATTTGCTCGTCGATGCACAATTTTTCTGTTCTAGGTAGACTAGAGGCCTCACTTTGGCCAAAAGGGGCCTGATTTTCCATAAGAGATCACTTCTTTTTTCATCATCTGAAACATCAAGGTCATTGATGATCTTGATGGAATTTCTGAGCCTGTAGAAACGATTTCTAGTCATGGATTCTGCCACAACTTGAACTCTGGTGTTTGAGGCCCAATACATTTGAATGTTTGGATATCCTAGACAACCCATGTAAATGGAAATCCCAAAGAATGTCTTCAGCTCTTCAGAAGTGGTAGTTAGTGTTGCTCCAGACTCAAGGATTGCGCGCTGATTTGTGCACAAGGCCATTCTTTCAAACACTGAGTCATCGATGTACTGCTTGAAGTAATCCATTGGGGTCCAGTTTTCACGTGTCATGACATCATTGTTCTCAACAATGGCAGGATCATCAACTTGGAATTTGAATCTTGAAAAAGGGAATAAAACACTTAAATGAGTCTCAATAGTTAAATAAAATTTGGTATTGTTTTAAAATATAAACTCAAGGTGTACTTTGAATTCCTGCTCCACAGTGGACGCCGACTGCACTGTTCAGCTTGATCTGACTCCTCAGTATCTGCTTGCCCTGCCTGAATTTCATCCTCAGAGCTCCCTGAATCATCTTCCTCTGCTTCTGGCTCAAACAATGCATCTTGATCTTCTTCATCAGACAACTCAAGATCTGAGTTTCCCTCAACAATTCGTAATAAAATTCGTTCTGCTTCAGAAAAAGACTCCCTTTCTGGTCATTTGAAAAAAATGGAACAAAATAGAGGAAATGACTACAAATGTCCACTACGGAGGACATTTTGTAAACACTTCAATACTATACTAAAATAAAGTTAAAATTAGGCATACTATGTTTTAATTTGTTATTAAGAGACTAATCTAAAATATGTTAACAACATTTGTAGCCAAAAATTGCTCAAAAAGTTTTATGCACTTACTTTTCTTCTTCCCATAAAATGTGCTTGCAGTGATGGCCGCCATGATCCTTGATGAAAGAACTAAAGTTCCCAAAGCCCCACCCCTTCACATTTGGTATCATTGGAAAGCCCCAAATGTCCTCTGTAGATACCAAAAGTAGGTATTTCTGTAGTATGCAGTGGATGGAAGATATTCAGGTTTAGAAATGTCATGTACAGAGGACAAATTTGCATTGCTGGTAGTCAGGAGGATATAAAGAAGCCAGACTCTTTTACTCCCTGGCAGGAAAGTTGTGCTATAACTGAGACTGTTCCACAAGTGGGCACCCAGAGACTATAACAAGACCGCAAAAGACAGGTGATTAGATTTTCATATTCAACCATTATTAGAGCACTGCTTAAATTTTCCCACATTTCAC
>NW_024587210.1:0-1713 GCF_018398535.1 Haplochromis burtoni
TTTGAAATTGACTCATAAGTCTAAGTTTCACACCAATCACTGTCATTCTTTAGAGAAAACTTCATGTACTGAGCTATGCTATTACTAACCGATTCATATTGTACACCAGAGTAATAAAGTTCACTTTAAATGAATCAAATTAAATTTGAGGAAATTTAATTTTGCACAGAGACAGAAACTGTAAACACTCACCAAATGATGGCGTTTATCTGCGTGCTGTGATAGAGTGATAACAGGTTGGAGGTCAGTCTGCACACAGTTGAGTCTTGTAGCTGCTGCTCCTGTTTCGGACTCTGTAACCCCACCTATATTTGTCTTAAATCTCCGCCCCTTGAAAGAATTAAAAGTGAAACTGGTTAAAACGCTGAATGTGTGAGTGATCCAACTGCTGAGATGAGGGCTGATCAGAGGGTGAAAACAATTCAGTCATGCTGTTATGTCTGAATTACTTAATGTTGAAAAAGAAAAAACACGTTGCATGTTAGCAGAATATGACAGATACTTTTTATGGACCACAGCAATATCTGTAAAACAGCTGATTTACAAGAAATCACGTGTTCAGTGATGAGCTTAAGTCACTGACAAACTGCACCATTGCAGGAGAGAGACACAGAACATCAGGAGGATGAACAAGCACAAAGCGATGCAGTGGTGAGATGCAAAGTTGTAAGAAGTCATTAAAAGCCCAAAATTCCTATGAGATTTGTATCCATGATGAATGTAACTGTGTAAAATGGGCAAGTGGAACATTTCAACAGAACCTTTTGTTGAGACAAAGCATTGAAAAAGAGGACTGGAAGGACTTGCTGGTAAAAGTAGTGCACGCCTACAACTGCACTCGGAATGAGGTTACTGGATTTTTCCTGTACTATTTGTTGTTTGGCCGCACTCCAAGACTCCTGTAGACATTTTGTTCAACAACAAATGAGCTATGAGGAGGATGTGACAAAATGGCAATTGTGAGCAGCCCAAAAAGAATCAAAACAGTATTACAACCATGAGCTCTGGAGCTCAACTTCATCCAGGAAACAGAGTCCTGCTGCGCAACCGCAAAAAGTTAGGAGGGGCAGGAAAGCTTTGGTTATACTGGAAGCATATAGAGTATGTGGTAGTGATAAAAAAAAAAGCCCTGACATCTCAGTTTATAAGATCAAACCGGAGAAGGGAGGAAAGAGTTTCACAGCACACAGGAACTTGTTGCTTCCAGCTGACCGCCTGTGGAAAAACCATACAGGCAGGAGCAAAACAAAAGAAGTAAAAGCCTGAGACAAAGGTTGGAGAAGCTCAACAATGTCTACTACAGAAACATACGAACATGGAGAGTGAAGATGAACTTATACGGAATTTTCCACAAGGAAACAATAACACCATTATCCCTCCAACTCTGGAATCTGAGGTGGGTGAAAAACATCTGGGGGAGCCTCAAATAGCTGACAGGGACCCTTACTTACAAGACAACAGAAAAGTACACAAACATGAGCTGCAAACAGCAAAGCAACATTACAACCAACAGGACTCAGAAGATGGGAAAACATCAGATGTACAGGGTGGGCCATTTATATGGATACACCTAATAACATGGGAATGGTTGGTGATATATTAAAGTCCTGTTTGTGGCACATTAGTATATGTGAGGGGGCAAACTCCTCAAGATGGGTGGTGACCATGGTGGCCATTTAGAAGTCGGCCATCTTGGATACAACTTTTGTTTTT
>NW_024587210.1:2052-3170 GCF_018398535.1 Haplochromis burtoni
ATGTAAACGTCATTATGTCCTTGTTGGTCAGCCACAGCAGGAGGAGACCTGCTTTGTATCCTGTCAATAACACCTCCAGCCTCAAAGTGAAAACAAAAACAGAATGAAGACTGACCACATTAGTTATTTATGACACATTATTCTTCTTAATTCTCTTCACCCAGACTCACTGCACTCAGTGAGTCCGGGTTCATCTGCTGTAGATGTGCAGTTTGTCAGTGAAGATATCACTGTGACCTGACTGGTTACCGCCCTGTCATCGAAACTATGATAAGACTCTACATTGTACTCATGCAGCTGGCTGTAAAACCAGGCTTTAAGCATTCAGTGTTTACAGTAGCTGATACTGAAACTCTAATTATTCTTACTGTTCATCATTAACTGACTGCAACATCTTGGGATGTTTTTTTACATCTGCTTTCTGCTTTAAAATTACATAACTGATGTCAGTGGAGTCAAGGGCATTATGCACAAACACAGAGGAGTATTTCCCAGCCTGGCAGTTCACAGACTCCAGGACCCTACAAAATTCAAATCTCACAAGTCACTTTGAGTTTTCAAGTCTCTGCAGAATCCTGCTTGTAGTGCTCTGTGCACGCTTGTCTTTGGAGCGGAGACCATTCTTAGCCACTCACAGCTACAGGACACGTACAGGTATGTGTCCCTGCTCTTGATTGGTTTAGAGAGTCGTTCTTGTGTTTCTGTGTCATTAATGCAGCAGATTTCATTCTGCTGTCACAGAGAAAGCACGTACACACCACTTTCAGGACATCTGTGGGTTTGTGGTTGTAATTAAGCTACGAATACAGAATTTCTACACACACACACACACACACACGCACACACACCTGGTAAGACGTGGTAAGATTTTGATTTTTTGCAGTGTGGGGCTGGAAAAAATAATTCTCTTCATATTTTTTACGGTTTGTACACGGTTCAGAGTTTGTAAGTGTTTTGGAGTTTTGTACGTGCTTTGTCTCTAGGGGCCACCATGGTTTGTTGGGTCTAAAACGTAAACCCCGCTGACTCAGAGACAGATCCGTGTGAACAAAGCAAGACCACACAGCGCTCTTTGTCTTTTTACTTGCAGCAGAGATGTCCGGTCAGGGTCTCAGAGT
>NW_024587211.1:0-3169 GCF_018398535.1 Haplochromis burtoni
ATTGATATGGGGGTGGAGCAATCCTTTCAGCAAAGGCAAGTTTAGACCCTTCTTTTGTGGTGATCAAAGACCCCCAAATTTTGTGACATTGCCATCATTGAAAGTGCCGTAATTTGCCAACTCATCTACTAGAGACGGGACACAATGAAAACACGCCTAACTGTCCCGTGTTCTTGATATCACAATGCTTCTACAGCTGGGGGACATCACTGAGACTTAGAAAGTGTCTGCTTATAAATATTTTCTGTCTAAATAGCATAAATAAAATAAATAGCATAAATATTAACCAATATAGGCTAGATATCTGGAGATTACTAGCTTCATTTAAACCTTCCAAATTAGTAGTCCTATAGCTTATTGCTAGCTGCTAGCAATAAGCTAGCTGCTTACTTCATGTCAAAAGGATGTTAATGTCAATGGCCAACGGCAGCCTGTATTCAGTTTGAATATGGCTGTAAATTAATATGGATCAGTTTATGCCTTTTATTGGATTGGAAATTTCATCTCACTGCTACATTTGACGTTTAGGTGACAGCACAAAGAGTGAGAGGGGACAACAGAGAGGCAGAGAGGAGGATAAAGACAACAAAGAGAGAGACAGCAAAAAGAAACAGGAGAGCGTGGATAGGTAGTTATAAAGCCAAAGTAGCTTCTGTTTTGCCCATACACACTGATGATGATTTCACATCACTAAGCAGGGTTATCAAATGTGTATAGAATCTTATGAGAATCTTATAAGTTTCCTAAGATTATATTTTTGTGTTATTTTCTCATTGAAAATAATGTGTTTGTGTGTAATTGTCTGAGCAAAGAAGGAGCGAGGAGGATGTCGAAAGAGAGAGAGAGAGAGGACAGAGAGATTGTAGAAGAGCAGAAAGAACCAGGTGAGCAAATTAGCAGATAATAAAGTTCAGTGGAAAAACACACATTATTTTTCACAAAATAATTTTAAATGTATTTATGAATGCTTTGTGTGCTTTCCAGTAGACACTTAAAAATGCCAGTGGACATTCTACACAAAATGTATTGATATGAAAATTTGCATTTGACGGGGTTCGTTTTATTCAAAAAATGTCTGCCAGGATTGTTCCTACTACACTGATGTGACACACTACAAATCTACTCTTTGTATGGGAGTACATGATGGTCTGTGCTGGGTCTGTACAATACAGGGAGTGTTTTTCTGGATTCAAAAACGTTCAGGTAAAAGCTTCTCTTTCAGCAGTTTGTTCCTTGTTCTGGTGAATGGATTGGTACTATGCTGTTTCCCCGTCTTTATGGAGTAATTAGCCCTCCTTTTATTGTTGAAATCATATATATATAGCACTTTTAAGCACCCCGCTGCCATGTTTACATTACGTATATACTGTTCGGGTCAATCTGACCCGACTGTCAAAGTGGAGGTTAAAGGGGTCATAAACTATTTGTTTCTTTGGATCTGTAAGACATATTTCACCCCAAACACACACATACACACATGCACACACATGCACACACACACACAACCTGAGAGCCTGTCCCGTTGACAGGGTATCAGTCACGAAACAGGGGAAAGAAAAGGAGACGAGAGCCATACAGAGAACCAGGGAGGCTAGATTTAGCCTGTCAGTCTTAAAAGGTCAAGGGTCACAGTGGGAGCCAACTGACATATATTCACTCAAATATGCACACACACACACACACACGCATACATATATATAAACACACAAACAATCAAGTTCATTAAAACAAGGTCAAAAGTGGAGGGCAGGCAGCTGGCTAGGTTTACAGAGAGAAAGAGAGAGTGCAGACAGCTGGGGAATTTTACTAGTGTCTGCAAGCAAGTTTAAAAGGGCACAAGTGAATGTTTATAGTAGGGCAAAGAGGTGCAAGAACTTATTTCAATTGTTCTGAGTGGAATTTATATCAATAACATGCTTTTAAGAATTCATGGGCACTTTGTTAGTGAATTCAATCAGCAAAAGAGAAGCAGTTAATGATGCAATAAAGTTATGGGACCAGAGAAAAGTTGTCTTTATGTTTTGCCACAAGCATTCTGAAGTTAAGCCCTCATTTCCTCTCAAAGCAGAAAAAGGAAGCAGGTAAAACATAAACACTCCCCGAGCCAAATCCTCTTCTTTTAAACTTCATGCCACTATGGCACACCTTCTAATAATCCAGATTAGTCTAGACTTGGACACACTAATTCAGCTCTTGTCTTGGGACTGAAGATCTGCTTTCCTTTTTAAGTCCACATTGGAACAGCTAGTGCCATAATGAAAAGACATAGACAAAACTCATGGGTAGAATATATCCTACCATTCAAGAGTTTTATGGAAAAGAAGATAGAGGCTGTGCATAACTAACACAAATGTAGTGTTGTGAAAAGGTTTTGACCCACACCCTCAATTCTTTTTATCTTGCTTCCAAGAAGCCAGACTTTCTTGTCTTATATTTTCCCCAAGTAGTCTTGAGCAATAGTTCTCCAGGCTTCCTGGAGGTCTTTTAGGGTTTGGCTGCTTTTGTTTTGTTTGTTAAACCACTTAACACTGGCCGACGAATCATTCAAGCATAAAAAAGGCACCTAACTCAAGAAATGACCATTGCTGTGTCTACACATAACAGACAATACAGAAAAAAGATTTTAAACTGTACAGTTTGTTTAGTTTGTTACTAGCAGCCTGACACAAAAACAAGTCATTTCTTCACATTTCTTTAGTTGAATCTATGAAAAAATGCCAAAGAAAACATAGTTTGATAGAAATAAATAGCAATTCTACACAATCAAGATGATTCCCAAAGAGCAATCAGCCAAAAACTTGGCATATCTCAGTGTGGTATACAGTGTTTCCTAAACAATTTGAAGAACCTGGACAACCTCAGGACAAAGGATGAAGCAGCAGACCTAAAAACTATCTACAGCATAGAAACAGTATCTGAAAGTCATGTCTTTAAGAAATGGGAAATTAAGTAAACATGTGACACAGGATCTGAGAGATGCATCTGACCCTTCAGTTAATCCACTGCTCACTGAAGGAAGAAAAAATGAAAGAAAAGGCTGAGGTATGCCAACTTATACAAGAACTGGACTAAAAATCTGTGGAAACAGGTCTGATAAAGCGATCCAAATTTCAAGTTTCTGGTTCACATCATCTCCAGTCTACAGGGTGGGCCATTTATATGGATACAC
>NW_024587212.1:0-3166 GCF_018398535.1 Haplochromis burtoni
TTGTAGCTCTCATCACACACTCAGATGGAAGACGACCTAAAAATGCTCTCAAAGCTCTTGAAGTAGCAAACATTAAATTTGCCATAAACGAAAAGAATGAGCCTGCTCACTTCCTGTTTGATAACTGCCAGGATGAAGCACGAGCAGCGGATGAGCTAGAGGAACTTGAGCATTCCTATGATGTCACACAAAAAGGAATCAAGCAGTTGATGTGTTTCATAGCAGAACTTGAACCTCAACAGCTGGACACAACTGTGGATGTTTTGAACACACGCATCAAACTGACGGCCTGCTTTCAAAACTTGCAAGACAGAATTGAGAAGATTGATTTGAAGATCAGTGAGATTAAAAAGACCGAGGAAGATGTGAAGCTCTATGAAAAAGGCTTGAAGAATGATGAAAACTTCACCGTGGAAACTGATGAAGTTTACAAAGATCAAGAAGCTGTCCCAGGTGGAAAGAGATGGTTTGGTTTTTTGAAAGGAGCTGTCACTTGTACTGTCTGTGAGGAGACCTGTCACTATCCATGTACAATTGCCAAGACTCCTGGAAAGTGTGAGGTTATTCAAGATGGCAACTGCATTGTTTGTACCAAGAAGTGTCCTGCAGAAAAACATGTGAAAGACACCTGGAGATATGTGAACAAGACAAGGAAAGTGAAAAAGACCATGGAAATCTTGAAGAGAACATATGAAGTAAACCAAGAGGAGAAAAAGACCCTTTTGTCATCTCTTGAAGAGGAGAAAGAAAAGCTTGATGAGGAGAAGAATACTCTGGTGAATGAGTCTTACCAGCTTGTTCTCAAGCTGGAGAAGATCGCCCTGAATGTTGATTCATTGTCCACCAATGTCCATCTGGACATCCTGATTGAGAAGATGATGGAGAAAGGAGAAAAAGAAAAGGTTGAGAAACTAATGAAGATAAAAGCCAGCCAGAGTAAAGGAGTCCAGACAATGCTGCGATATTATTACAGCAAAGTAACATCAACTGGAAGAGCAGCATATAACTATGTCTTCAAATCTGGCCCAGACAGCAGTGTAGACTAGAAGTTCTGCACTCTTCATTTAAATGATTAAACATCAATAAAAAATGTATTTCTTTTGTAAGACATTTGATGTTCATTTCATTACCAAATTAGAAAACAGATTTAAGTAGATGGAGAGTAGAAACCTGTCTTCTGTACCTGGACAGGGGCTTAGAGACACTTGATTTCCCAGGAATCTTTTTCTGTAGAACAACCTTCATCACATGAGCATAAACATCTCTAATCAGCTTTTAACATAAGATTGTAAATACTTTATCTACCCCATATTTGGGAAACGCTTCTGTTAAATCAGTATAGAATAAAGAAAGAAATATGAAAACAACAATAATAATAATACAGGCAGCATGATGGTGCAGTGGTTAGTACAACAGAATGGTCCTGGGTTGAAATCCAGGCTAATTCCCTTGAGATGACTCCACAAAATTGTCAAATAGTTCTCCGTACTCCTCCCGTGAGTCATACACCCAGTCACTGCAGAATCATCAGAATATGACATTAACCCAGAGTTGTCCTGGCGTTGAACAGGGATAGAGAAGTCCTAGACAGAGGACTGCCCAGTCTCACATCCTGTGCCCAGTCTGTCAGGTTGTCAGTAATCTGTGAGATGTGTGTCTGTTTGGAACCTGTTGATGGTAATAACCACCTTTCTATTCTCATGGCTGCCAAACATAAAGCCTGCTCCCTCTTTGCTTTGCTGTATTGCAATTGAAAAAATCCAATATAAAAGACACTTCTGTACAGCTACTGAATCATGCTGTTCAGATACACCTGTTGTCCCTATCTGACTCTCCTGGAACTGTCAGAAGATCAAGTGTGAAGACGAATCCACACATGAAGAGACTAGCAGTGATGTGGCAGCCAGAGACCATGGAAACTCAGTAAAATCCAGGAAAACGGTCATGAATGACAAACAAATCCCTACAAATATGGATGGAGCTTAAAGGTAGACTGAAATGCTAGCATTCCTTTATTGATGCTAAAATATTCAAAAAAGTACACAGAATGAAGTCTGTTAAGTAAAGCTGGCATGTTTTATTCCTTAGCTGTTTCCACATTACATCTTCTCACTTTTCCATGAAACCTGAATAAAAATCTGCTTCACTCAATCAGTTTGCTCAGTGTCTTTATTCAATTATCAGCTGCAGTTTGCTGTTTAACATTTTATCTGCTTTATTGGAAGTGTTTCAGGTCACACACACACTCAGCAAACAAACACAAACCTCTACAAGAGCTGAGCTCTACAATTCATGTTTAATGCAGAGATGCATTCAAACCCTTTTTTACTACCATGTTTCACATTCTCCACAAATCAACTTCTCTCCACATATCATAGTTTCTCCCACCAGAGATGCAAGTATAGGAGACAAGGAAGAAACACAAGGACAGAGGAATCAAAGCAGCAGGCATTTAATGAAATGAGACATCATCACCTTGGTTTTTTTATTTTAAAGTTGTGCCATTAATGTTTTACAGCAGCTGCATCACAAACAGTTTAACCTGCTGTGTTTATTATCTCGGGAATAATAGTGCTCTTGTTTCATGTTTATTTACACTTTTAATTAAATCCACAGCATGGATCAGTGATACAGATATCAGAGCTTTTTTAATCCCAAACTCAAAACCAGTGAAGGGCAGAAAATGTGATCATCTCAAGGAACTGAAAGAGCTTCTAAAAAGAACAAGATGTTAAAGTAGTGCTTAATCTTAGCAAAAACTCTCTGTTATTTGTTAGTGTGTTGTGATGGAGCTGCTTAACCCGATAGATTTGTTTACATATTCCACTCTCTGTGTTCCCAGGGCCCTATAGGTCATGATTATGATCTTAAATTGGACCCTGAACTTGACAGGGAGCCAGTGCAGCTGAATCAGCAGGGGCGTGGCATGGGAGTGGTTGTGATGCTGTGTCAGAAGCCTGGCAGCAGCAGTCTGAACACCCTGCAGTCGTTCCAGGGAGGCGTTACTTCAGCAAGTAAAGAAGGAATTACAATAGTCTAAGCGAGATGAAACAAAAGCATGAAGAATCATTTCCAGTTCAGAGCGTGACACAATGGGACTCAGTGATATTTCTTCAATGGTAAAAACAAGAGCGAACCAAAGATTTAACGTGTGTGTCAGAGCTGG
>NW_024587213.1:0-3163 GCF_018398535.1 Haplochromis burtoni
AGACCTTTAACAATTTTAATAATATAACTATACAAAGTGGCATGATGCTTAAATAGTTTGATTTAAAAATGTGAAATAAGACATATTTTCTAATTGTATTTATTTTTCAGATGTGTTTACTACATTATTTCTGTCTGGGCCACTTGAGTCAATATAAGACTGTTTTTCCAGCTGCAGTAATTTATATTTGGCCTCTGTTCTGGAACTTTTCTAACGTGCAGTATGGAAAGCCAAGATGGCGGGAGAGCGGCAGCATCAGTAACAACACTTTCCTTCCTGTTAAAAGGGAGTTTTTCCTTCCCGCTGTCACAGAGTGCTTGATCACTGGCTGGTGTCTAATTGTTGGGGTTTTCTCTGCATTATTGTAAAGTCTTTACAATATAAATCACCTTGAAGTGACCGTTGTCATTTGGTGCTATGTGAATGCAATAAAATTCAGTTCAGTTCAGTCAGCTGGTCTGCCAGGATCGCTGGCTGAGCTTGACTCACGGCCTCAGCCAGCTACTGTTCCTTACAAACTTAGATTATAACAACAGTGTTGTGCTTTGGCACCAGATGAGCTGCTTTCATCATCGAGTTGCAATGGATTTCATTGTTGCCGTTTCAGGTGGTGGTTCTGACCGACCCCAGTGCTCCATCAGCCTCCTCCCCCAATAGCTCAGTGGGACTGGCCAACATCACAGTCACGCCCATCACCAGCCACGCCCCTGCCCAGTTTACCAGCCTGCAGCCTGTCGCCGTGGGCCACCTGACAGCCAGCGACCGGCCCCTCACACTGGACAACTCCATCCTCACGGTCACCTTTGACACAGTCAGTGGCTCCGCTATGCTGCACAACCGGTCTGCAGAACTCATCCCAGAGACTGTAGGTTCTGCTGGAAGCGGGACACCCCAGTCCGTCGCCCATTTCATCAACTTCGCCACTCTGGTCAACCCCATGGGCCACCAGCTAGAGGCCCCGACTCTGGCATGGAGGCCTGTACCTGCAGCTGAGGGCAGCCAGGTCACTCCAGTGGTGGAGGGTGCACATGGGGAGAGGCAGGAGGCCCAGATCCAGGCCGGCCCAGCCAGAGCCAGCCAGCCACCCCTCAGCAGCAAAGCAGTTCTGCGCAACAGATACTCAGCTACTGAGCAGACACTAGGGGTGCAGGTCACCTCACACAGATACTGTTACATAGTAGAGTAGATTTTTAACAAACTGTACAAAGTTGTGATCACTGTCACCCAGATGCCTCTCCAGCCCAATGGTATTGTAATATTTTTTAATCGTAAAACGGAAAACAAATTGACAGTTAGTGAATCTGTTTTTGAGAAAATAAAGAAAAAAAAAGTGCATTTAGCCACAATCACTGACGTCTGAAACCAAAGCAACGGTTGAATATTCTAACACCTTACCAGCCTTGGGGGGAAAAATGCATGTTTTCAAGATAAGCCTGCTGCTTGAACAATGAGATGTGGAAATGCACCAACATGAAAAGCAGATGAACTTTGTGACAAATAAAGTGAAAATACGTTGACCACATTATAATAACACGTGGTATTTGGTGTATTCCCTAAAACAGCTGAGTGGTGAACATGATTTTTGAATGCTGTAAACTGTAATTATTGTCAAACTGTCTGAAATAAATATTGGCAGCCATTTTTAAAAATGATATTTTTAAAGAAAATTCATCAGGTCGTCGTCCTTTTTGTATGTTGTCAGTTGTGACTGCAGCTGCAGACAGCCTGATGGCTGGGGCTTTGCCCATGTGGCCTGGCCAAGTGCAGCCTAAAAAAAGCTATATGGGCACACCCTCCTGCAGGCCCATTTATTGTGGGCAGTCTAAGGCACACCTGTGCAATAGTCATGCTGTCTAATCAGCACCTTAATATGCCACACTTGTGAGGTGGGATGCAAAGGAGAAGTGCTCACTGACAGAGATTTAGACTGATTTGAGAGTAATGGGTATTTTGTGCATGTAGAAAATGTTTCATATCTTTGAGTTCAGCTCATGAAAAAATGGGAACAAAAACCAAAGTGTTGCATTTATATTTTTGTTCAGTGTTTCTACACTTACACAACACATTTTGACACTCTGTTGAATGCTTTTATTTTCAAACTTGGCAATCCAGGAAGCCAAATGAAAAAGTTTAGATTTTATTTGAAGAACAGAGTCAGCGTCTAACGAATCAGAAGGTTTTTAGCCCATGAAGCAGTTCAGCAAACATGTAAAGCACCAAAAATGCACTTTAGGTAAATAACTAATTAATGAAAGACTCGCTCTAGTTTCCTTAATTTAATTTAATTTAATGTAATATAATTCAGCCAGAGAGGAAGCAGAAATCATGAGCCTGAATACTTTATGCAAAACACTCGTGGAGGGGTGTGAACAGAAACCAAACAGCCAACGGTATCAACTACGTGAAAATGGCGCCATCTCGTGGCCCCTTTTGTCACTATAATACCTTCAAAACTGTAAAAAAAAAAAATGCTTCACCTGTAAAAGTTTCAAAGTGACATTTTTTCACCAGCAGAACTTGAGCAGCTTCAATCGATGACGTCACCGAAGAGTCAGAACGCAAAACTACAAAGTTAACGTGTGACGTCATTATATTTGAATAGTTGGTGGAGAAATATCAGTTAACGAAAGGAGCGTGGCCAAGATGGCGACCTGTGTGGACGCTTCTCCGTAAGCTCGTGAATTTCTGATGAGTACCTAACGTTTTAAATGATCTAAACGGACTCAGATAATTCCTTTATTAGAAGTGACTCATTGCACTTGTGTTTTGCACACGTACAGGACATCTTTATAACATCAGGCCGAACTGAGTTTCTTTTTTTCCCTGCCGAATTCTGACACGGTGAAGTGTTAGCTTGTATAGAAACATTTAGCTAATAGCCACGGGATAAGCATGGCCAAAAAAGAGGCAAAAAGAAAGGAAGGACTGATAATGGACTTGGAGCCAGATAAAACCTTTTGCAAGCTTATGCAAACCTCTCCCTCAGACCCCTCTAAAGAGCCCCAACCCAAAGAAGAGCCGCATCGAAGTGCACGAGGTAAGAGAGGAAGCTGTATCCAATGCTGACATCTTGAAAGCTATTAATGGGCTGAATGACAGATTCTCCAAATTCGAACAAATGGTGAACAAAAACACGGCGGAGATTATTGCCGTGCGGGATCAA
>NW_024587214.1:0-3162 GCF_018398535.1 Haplochromis burtoni
TATGTATGTGTGTGTGTGTGTGTGTGTGTGTGTGTGTATTTATAAGGACAGTCTCATCACTTCTAATTCATGTTCTTGTATAAATCAACAGATGTATTGATTTGTTTAAGTTAAGTGTGAAGATTTTCCACATGTAAAAACTGAAAAACTCCACATTTGGCATGATTGCTAAAAACTAGGTTTTGAAAACAATCAGATTTGGGTTCAAATGCAGTGGCTGATACTCTTTCAAAGCTGCAACCTTTCTCTGAAGAGTCTCCAAACACACATGCTGCAGACAGGAAATCTATTATTCCGGCTGAAATGCATGAGATTCAAATCTGTGCTGACTTTAACAAAAACAGGACCGTTCATTTACATGACGCACAGAAAGATTGCATATTTCTGTGAGGATTTCACTTTTTGCTCAGGCTGTGCATCAAAGAATCACTTTTTATAACAGAATCATTTCAACATGTAATTTGCTTCACTTTAAATATGATTAAAGTTTATTTGCAAGGCAAACATACATCACCAGTTTTTACACGATAAAGATAATCCTGCACTTAGATGTTACAAACCAGACATGTGGCTTCAGATGTCGGTTATACTGTAAATCCACATTGCATGTAAAGTTGTTGCATGTAAAGCATTATCAGAGGATGACCATGTTCCTGTTATATGTTTATTTCCATAATAATACATTTAAATTGGCAAGATGTTTTCAAAAGGTTTTTGCTGCTTGAAATAATTTTTGCATTATTTAATTTCATATTAAATTTCCAGCTGAGGTACATGTAACATAACATAACCACATATATGAATAGAAGAGATTACTTTACTTCTACCTAATGATGATGGTCATGGATTAAAACATGAAGGAAAAAAGCTCATTAAATTTAAGATATAAATTATTTTTAGACATGCCAAATACTTCAGAGTAACACAGATTTTTTTTAGGCAGTGTGTAGCTATGGATCACAATCGGGGTTCAGGATGTTCAGGAAATTTCGAAGATTCAGGACATCCAGGATGTCCAGGAGGCTCCTGTTTTGACAGTCCTCACTTTCTTTTGCAAGATTTTTAAAAATGTCTTTTATTCTTTTATCATTAATACACAGTGCACCTCCACGCCTAGTGTACTGGCTTTGGGCTCTGTTTACATCAGCAACACACATCCAGTTATTCTCTGGATCTTTAGCTACACACCACTTGGAATGGTCCTGTGTATTCTTCCATTGACTGAGGCTAGTTTCTATCATTTTGATATTTTCCACTTTGAATTTATTCTTTCTGCAGAAGGATGTATCCCGGCCAGCCTGGCAGCCCCACGTCTGGACGAGCAGATCGCTGCTGACTCTCTGTGAAATAGTGACATAAAGATCTCCACCTATAACAACAACAGCAACAGCACTGGTGTTACATGGGCTGCCTCAGTGTCCGTATATTAGCATTCACTCTTTAGTCCAGTTATATCAGACCATGGTTCTGATTTAACTGGATTATTATTTGAACATATATAAACACAGTAATCAAATTCAAACCCACTGAGCAGTTTTCTATTGATCTGCGGTCTAAAAACAGTCTAAATGGCACACAGATATCTACACTATGTGGCAATATTCACACTGAAGAATTGTCTTAAGATCTTATGGCTGGGTGTATGAGGTATATGCAACAAAACTGTCGCATTCAAATTCAGATCCGGTCTACTGCTCAGGGGTTTGTTTAATCTAAAGTCTTTTCTTTTTTGGGCAGTTTTTCCATGACTTGAACTATTGTAATCTATTAAACATGCAGATGTCTCACCATCGGCAGAGCTTTGGATGTTTTTTGCGATGCTGTAAAAGTTGAACCTGTTATTTGAACTCAGTTGCTGAAAATTATCATCTGGAGGAACATCAGCCTTGTTTACAACATCCTGTAGTTCTGTGTGAAAGTCTCCTGGAATACGATGGTCAAACGGGAAAGCTCGAATATACTGCAGATGTTTACCTAAAAAAAACAGCCCCACATTAAAGTGCATCATTCATTACAGCAATAAAATATAACCACATTTACAAATATGAAGATTTAAGTGAATACATTACCAATTTTCTTAAACTGGTCATAGGGAAATGTTACACAGATAAATGTCTGTGCATTTTTTACTCCATTTGATGGCCAGAATGAATTTTCATCTTTTGCATAAGGAAACTTTGGTGTGCTGTGCAGGAGCCAGATTCCAGTTCCACTTTTATCCACAAGCAGAACTCCTGGAAAAAAATGTGATATATTGTAAAGTCATCTGAAACTGAACCTACAGAACACATTTTGCTAAACAGATGATCAAAATGTTGCAGACTGAAGTTTGGAAAAAATATTGTTGTCTTACATCTTCTGAACACACAAGAACCTTTTAATACTAACACAGTTCAGTACTAAGACAGTGAGATAGGTTTTGTGTCACAACTTCTGTACAGCACCACAGTGGGTTTTAAATCAAGTAATCAAGATGTGATTTAAGTGCAGACTTTCAGCTTTAATTCAGAAGGCTTAACAAAAGTATTGCATTAATTGGTAAGGAATGACGGTTCTTTTTATATATGCCTCACATTTTCAGCATTGATTCCAAGTACAGAACTTGTATTTTGAAGCTGCCCAAAGAATGTCAGTGAAAGTGAAAGAGACTTTAATACTGGCAAAAATCTTAAAAAGAATGAATGCGATAGCTGGTTCTGGCTCTTCTCTTCTTACCTTTACTGTGACCAAAATTTTGAGGAGCGTTAGAATTTGGAGTTTGATCACTGTAGCTAATGAATCCAAAGTTTGGTGCCTGCAAGTGATGCAAAATTAGCACAACATACAGTCAAAACATTTTTAAAATCTATGGATAGTTTTATGATAAAACTGTCTTGATTTGCCAAAACCAAATGCATTTATTTAAATAATTTAAATGCATACTTTTAAAAAACATAACATTTTTAAAAAGGTATGTTTAGCTGCTCCCTCATTCACAGGCAATCACCACAGTGGTTAAAACTGAACCAGCAATCTTTCACTTGCCAAGCAAAATCACTACACTATGGTGTTTTGTTTTGTTATTTTTTCCAGACCTATTTAAACAAAGAAGAATAAGTGACTGACACTGCTGTCCCTGTAGCTGACAATACACACACACACACACACACACACACACACACA
>NW_024587215.1:0-1112 GCF_018398535.1 Haplochromis burtoni
CCTCTCTCGTGCTCCCAGAGTGCTCTCTAATACACACAAAGTTTGCAGACTATGACTACACAATTGATTATACACCTCTAAGCATATATGGTTAAATATTTCTAAGCATAAATGACAATCAACAATACAAAATCTAACAGGTATTATGTAAACTACATTTATATTTCACTCATTGTGGGAGAATCAAAAGCGCTTTGTTTTCTCTGCTTACAGACAACACAGATACACGCATGTATACACAGCCCAAGTCCAGCTCTGCATGTACTCCTTCTGCTCCATTTCTATAGAGAATAAACAACTTAACAGAATCATTCTCCATTGTTTTCAACTCAACCAGCTGCATTTAATGAAGGAGTTTGAATTTATTTTACGACAACTGCTGTTATTTCCTGTCCTCATTCATGTTCTTAACTGTACTCCACACATTCTGAATTGGTGTAGTTCTTCCTAAAGTACTGCAGTATTCCTGCCAGTACATCCTCTTAGTTTTCCTAACTGTTTCCTCACCTCTGAGGCTCGTTGCTGTTTTTTCCTCAATGCAAATTTATGCTAAGCTCCTCCATATCCATCCCTGATTCTAAACCTGTAATAATTCCTTTAATGTGTCTTTGGCCTAATTATGGGTCTGTCCACATGTTTGTAGTTCCCCGCTTGCTTTGGTTTCTTAGCTCTGATTCTCTGAAATTCATCCTTGAAATCATTCAACTGCCATCACTCCCTCTCACTCCCACTATCCCCAGAATACCAGGGTATTAATCTCCTGGTTTATCATATGGCCTCTTTACATTTTCATTCAAAAATCCTACCAGAGGCTCGACAAAGCTGAACTGAAAAACAGCACGGGAACTAATCATAGCAGCACAAAATTTAAGGACACGGTCCATAGAGGCTGGGGTCCACAGGTGTACCAGGACAAGCTTAGTGGTAAGTCCCCGAAAAAGTTTCACTTGTGCTGTTTCTGTGTAAATTACTGGTTTGTTTGAACAATTTCATCAGCTGAACCATAAATACTCCAAAACAATTTCTTTGTGACTCAGTGTGATTTTGCATTTTGTAATATTAGCATGTCAAACTCTACATTCTCTACACAGATGAGAAATGAAGTGTATTTA
>NW_024587215.1:1499-3158 GCF_018398535.1 Haplochromis burtoni
TGCAGGGGAGGAGTGGGGCAGTGGGCTCAACGGGGCGGTGCGGGTGAAGCCGGTAAGAACAGCTGATGGCGATTGTGGACTGATGATGGTTTCCCTCCCCTGTGTTATAGTGAGACGGAGAGGAGCGGGACGGGAAAAAAAGAGAGACACACATCAGCTGGGATCGACGGCTGTCAGTCTGTGCGACATAATATCAGCTGTGAAACATCAATAAATGTGGAACTTGGCTATACAGACCTGCGTGTGTATGTGCTTGTGCCTGGTGTATTCCACAGTCACATTCACTGATACAGGCTGCTGGAGCTCCAACCAGGAGGGTACACACATGATCCAGGGGAAAAATCTGATTAATATTTTTGTGCTGAAACTTGAACGTATATGTTCTCTTAGATAAATATTAAGACGTCCTGTGTTTTACTACAAAATCAAAGTAGTAAAACACAGGACCTTTGGTTTAGATATAAGGTGATTTGACAAATCATGTCTGTTGTAAATGAGTAAGCCATTTATCGACCTGACTCAGGTTTTAAATCATCATCAGAAAAGACTGAATCCTGACCTGAGAATTGTACACTTTAGACTTTCCACTGCAGAAAACAGAAGCTTCAGTCCTGAATCCTGCAGTTTGTTGTTACCCAGGTCCAATTCTCTCAGACTAGAGGACTGGGAGCTCAGCACTGAGGACAGCGTTTCACAGCTTCTGTCTGACAGGTTACAACCACTCAGTCTGAAAAAATGATGACAATAAAACATGAAACACTTGTGTTAAAGTATATTGATGGTGCCATGAGGAGCTACTACATTTACAATATTTCAACACTGTTTCAGGCCATGCTGGAATCCTTATTGCCTCATGTTACAAAAGACAAATGTGGCAGCTTGCTGTGACTTGGATGGATTCATTTAAAAAATAAAAAAACATACACACTGGCTCAATGTTAATTTTTTCCAAATGAAATTGATTAAATGACGTTAATTGATGAAAAAAAATCGATATTGCTTGATCTGACCTCAGCGTTTCCAGTTTGCAGCATTGACTCTTCATCCCAGCAAACAGAAGCTTCACTCCTGAATCCTGCAGGTTGTTGTTACCCAGATCCAGCTCTGTCAGACGGGAGGATTGGGAGCTCAGGACTGAGGACAGAGCATCACAGCTTCTGTCTGAAAGGTTACAGCCACTCAGTCTGAAATCAAGTGGGAAGGGAATGCGGGAATGCAAAGTAACAGCGATTACAGATTGAAGGTGCCTGAATAAAACTACAATGCAGTGAGTTTTTACCGTTTAAAGCCGGTCGGAGCGGGCACGCTCCGTTTTGCGTAACTATTTTTAAATCCCTGTAGAACACAGGAACCGCGTAAGCTAGCACAATAATTTTTTTTGCATATGAAACCAGAGGAGTTGTACTTACATCTTATGCCATCAGCTTGCCCTAGGTCATGGTTTCCTTCCACATACAGTATAGCTTTGCAAAAATTGCACAAAAAGTGCTTGCAGGAACAAAAACATAATATTCCAGAATCAGGCTTTGCCGATCCGATCAGCTGTTCGTAACACTTCCTACGTCCATCAGCACGAACTACGCATGAATTATTGACACATTTAATTCATTATTTATGTATTTCACATTTTAATTAATTATTGACACATTTAATTAATTA
>NW_024587216.1:0-3156 GCF_018398535.1 Haplochromis burtoni
TAAAGACTCGAAAGGACTTGAAATTCAAAATTTCAGACTTGTGACTTGACTCGGACTTTTACACCAGTGACTTGAGACTCGACTCTGACTTGCCTGACATTACTTGAGACTTGAGGATAAAGACTTGAGACTTACTTGAGACTTGCAAAACAATGACTTGGTCCCACCTCTGGTAATGAGCGCAGATTAATTGAACTACAGCTGTGTCCGAATTCAGGGGAAGGATGCGCCAATGCCATATTTGGAGACAATGACGTCACGGCGACGCAACGAAGGCTGTCCGAATTCAAAGAGTGCTTAAAATGTGGCGACAAATGCGTGAATGAATTTTAAGGATGGGTCCAATGTATCCTTCGTGTCCTACTATATCCCAGGATTCATTGCGGGTCATAGAGGAGATTTGTTTCTGATAACGATGGTGGTTGAAGCGGGAGAGGAAAACACTTTCAAATGTAAGTATATGAAAATCTGGTTGTACAAAAGTTAAATTGTTATAGCGGTTGTGTTGTTAAGCTTTGGGCATCTGCATAGACATGTTTTTTTTATTTTATTCAGATAACCGTAAACCAGCTTGTATGGTGAGTCCCGCGATTTTTCATGTATTGCTGCTTACATACAGCTAATTTGGATTTTTTCGAATTGGTGATATGTTGTGGGGAACAAAGACCAAACAGCTTAATTTATTAAAACGAGGAAAAAATGATCACCTCTTCACTGGGGTGAAGAATTGGGCCGCTACGGAGTACGGTTCTATTAACCCTCATGCTGTACAGCAGTGGTCCCCAACTTTTTTTTCCACCACAGACCGGTCTATGTCAGATATGAACCGGCCTTTCAGGTATCACCGATGAATACAACCACATAAAAGGATCCAACCAAGACAAATACTGTGGTATTTTGTAAATATAATAATAAACGTGAATGTACTGTGTAATTGTGTAACTTTATTAGCAGCGTCCTCCTGAAAATGCGCCAACATTGAGAGTAACATCCTCCTCTCTGCTGCTTAATGCTCGCTGGTCACTATGGTAACGTGTAAATATTTCTTTCAAAATAAGACACACAACTACAACAAGGGAAAAGACCCAGGAAACACGAGTTAACGATAAAAACCCTGAAAACCATAAATTTCACACCGGAGCCTCAACTCTCATGGCCCGGTACCAAACGACTCACGGACCGCTGCTGTACAGAACCTGTGATGTCCAGACGGTATTCCTCTGGTGTTCTGCTGTGAAAACTTTTGGGTTTAGGGATTAACATAGTTGCCATGGTTTCCTTTCTTCTCTTATTTGTTGTGTGTGATCAGGACAATTCTGGAGAAGATGGGCCTGCAGGGGAAAGTCACCCCCTTGCAGGCCAGAAGACATGAGATAACTTTAAAAATACAAAGTACGTATGTGTGTTATCAAGAAGATAATTCTTAAGAACACAAGTTAATAAATGTGCAATTACTAAGAGTTGTTGTGGTGTTTTTATTTGCCTGCTGTCATTTTTGATTTCCTCTGCCTTTAGGATTGCAAGTATCCAGGCTCAGGAGAGGGGGTCAGTGGGAAGCCCACTGCTGCTACTTGGCCCTGGTTTGCCCTCATGGATGAGGTGATAGGACAGATGCCTTCCACTAAGCCTCCTGTCCTAATGTCCTCTCTCCCTGAGGACACTCCAGGGCCAAGCACAGCAGTGGGTGACCAAAACGACAGCGATGACGAAGCAGCTCAGCCACCTACGACAGGGATAAAGAAGAAAAGAGACAGGGATGATGAGCTGCTAGGCCTCATCAGAGAGGACCTGAGGCAGCAAAGAGAAGCTGAGGAGAGGAGAGCAGGGAGAGGATGGACAGACTGTTTTCACTTCTAGAAAGATTAGTTCCAAGATAAGTTATGTATTGAGAAATTTATTTATTTGAATATATTTGTTACATTGTTATATGTGTTCCATTAGTTTAAATGTTTTATGTTATTAATAAATTGATTCAAACAAACAGTAATTGTCACTGAACTCAGTTTGATTTACAGGTATTTTAAACATGTATGAACATGACGCTAACTTTGAACAATATTGTTATTTATTTGATAGCAAAGTAAATAACAATAACAATTAAACAAGAATATTTCAAATACACAGTATTTACACAGTACATGTGTAAGAATGACTGATGTGTCAAAAAATTATCGTCTCCCAAAAACTGATTTTCGGTTTTTGCCCTAAACTGTGCGTATTTAACCTGCTATGAATAACTTGTTGGTCTATAATACGTGAAACATGTCATATGTATCCCTCATTAATGATATCAAGTCACTCTGAGCCACCAGCAACATTCCTGTAACAAGGTAGAAGCTGCAATCAGTTTTTGGTAGTGACTTTTATATATCCTTTATTTATCCAGTTCAAAAACAATCTTGTTGACATTAGAAATTTATTTTTTAAGAGTAATCTGGTCAAGTGGACAGTAGAAAGTGCAACAAATATATCAATTTTACTTACATTATAACCAGAGTTATAAAGATACTTGAACAACAGGTAATTATTGTATATATAAAACCCATGTTCACCGAAGTCTAATTACCAACATACATAAAGATATTACACACATTACACACGGAAACATTGGAAATCAGTTTTGTCAGGCGAACACTTTTTTGGCACAGCGAGTATAGCTAAATGCATGTAGATTAAAGGAAATAATTTTACCTGGATATGATTGTCTCTGATGAGCATAAGGTACAGAATGTGCGGGCGACGACGATAAGGTTTTTCTAGCTCCTCGAGAAATAAAATTGTCCAAACAACGGAGCAACATTTCTGGGTCCATTTTAAAGTTTTCACGCTGTGGTGCTAGCGACCGGATAAACACGCAAGTAAGGGCGGAGTTGAAGGCTAGGAGGCTGTCCACAGCCCATCTGTTATGTTGGATACTCATTGTTTGTTCTTTTTCTATGGAGAAAAAAAGGGTCCTGTCCAGTGTTGCCAACTTAGCGACTTTGTCGCTATATTTAGCGAGTTTTCAGACCCCTTAGCGACTTTTTTTCTTAAAAAAGTCACTAAAAAAGACGTGAAAGCGTGTATCGCTTTTACTCTCAACAAGCAGGGGGTGCTGTAACGTAGTCAGTTCTTCTTTTACTCTTTTACTCTTATGCTGTTTTGAGGATCACAAGG
>NW_024587217.1:0-3155 GCF_018398535.1 Haplochromis burtoni
AATAAGTCAGAGAAAGGTGGTGGGTTGTCCTTTTGCTGTTCTAATTGTAATTTGGTTAGTATAGTGTTATCCCAACACCCACGACAAAACTGCTTCAGCAGATGTTTATTCATGTCAACAGCTGCAAGTCCTCCTTGCTTTACAACAGTGCTGAGGGTTAGCTGCAATCTTTGGAGGTAAGCGGATGGTCGTTCACCTGGATTTTGAAGAATATTTAAGTATTGAGCATACAATTCTTCACCATCTTGAACTGTTCCAAAAGCGGAGTCAAGTACACTTAGTATGACTGAAGGCAGTGTGTTGGGACTTAGACCTTTAACCAAATCAGCAGCAGGTGACAACAGGTTCTCTATAATACGTCTGGTGACGTATAGAGCTGACAAACTGGGGTCGGCAAGCAATAGATCAATTTGGGAACGCCATGATTCAAAATCTGCTTCACTACTTGGCTTAGGAATCCTTCCTGAAAAAGCACGGAGACGTAGTGAAGTTGTGGTGCTTATGTCTGGGTTTCGGACCACATGCTCAACAACAACCCTTTGTATTTGTGGTGGGTTGAGATCATGGGCTGTGAGTGATACTCTTTGAGTTGGTCCAGTCTGGCTTTGACGAGGTCGTGCCCCCTGCTGGTCAGTGGAAACCTGTCCGGCAGGGGGTGAAGACAATTGCTGCTGCTCCAGTTCCTTTTCTTCCTCCTCTATGCCATTGTCCTCGTCTACTCCATTTTCCTCATCATCTGCTCCTGCTTCATGCAAATGTTGGCCAATCTGCCTCATTACCGTCTTCAAGACATCTTCAAACCGGTGCCCGCTGCGGTCAGCAATATGCTTGAGCTCTTTGAGGTAGTTGGGAGGGGGACTGCTGCTGTCCTCTGTGGCGGCGTACTCACAGGCCAAAGCTGTGACGCGGAACACAAGGTCGGCAACAATTTTAGAACAGTGGGTGTAAGGCAGAAACGGCTCTAGAGTTGTAAAAGCAGTGGTATCTACAAACTCAGCGATCAGGTTTTTGAAGAAAGTACTCGCGGGATCATTTACGTAAAAATGACGGTTAAGATTCCCATAAGTACGCAAGTAGTCAAGAATTTCGTTATCAGCTTTTGTGTTAGACACACCGGAGATCATCACAGACTGTGATATATTTATGCCGGAAAGTGCAACTGAATCCATTTTTGATTTGATTTTCAGCAAAAATAAAGTAAGTAAAGAAAATTGTATGTATGACCCCAAAATATTCACACACAAAGGCTCCTGGCTGGCTCGCCACTTGAAAAAGATGTTAAACGCAGACTACTTTAGGCCCGGAAGTAGGATTCGTCACGTCATCAACTTAACGACCGGATTTTGCCAAGGAATGGAATAAGACTCAAACTATCACCCTCAGGAAATTAGTTTGGATGTTCAGAAAATGTTACCAACTACCAAACTGCTGTAACACCAGCATCTGCAGTATGTGAATGTTATATTACATCTGTGTGAGCTAACCACGTCTTATGTTCTAGGCGTGGGTCCTTATCCTTTTCTGAATTAGAGCTTTTGTAACTTGTAATTGGGCACTCCTTTTGTTGTTATCTGTTATAGTTCAGATAACTATGAGTTGTACTCTTCTGACAGTGCCAAGTTGGCTTTTTCACTGGAGTTATTATGCAATTGTGTGCTGAGATGGGCGCAGGCTGTTTTAAAGACCTATACTAAGCTCTCTTATAATGAATTCATTATCAAATTTAGGGTAGTGTTCTGCCTGCAGTTGGCCAAGGTAAGCGCATTATAGCAGCTGATTTTTGTTCCAATTTGTCCCAATTCCGCCAGTCCCTTTATTGTGGGGGGAATGAATCCAGGTTGTGATAATTTGGTCAATCAGCTGCATGTCCCTGCTCCTCTGGCTGCTGTTGTCCCTGTGGTTGGCGTACTTGTCAGATATCGACAAATTTTGCACTACAGGCCAGTTGACAGCGTGCAATAACCCGGCCGATTCATTCATCTTTACACTACCTCACAATCGACTCAACGGTGAGTTATTTGTTTGTTTTGTTTTGTCACAATTAATGACAATGCGGAGCCGCGATCGCACATCCTAAAACCAGTAAGCTAAAGCTAGGCTAGCGACAGTAAGTGCAATTACTAGTTTTATTTATTGAATATTGTTGTTTTTGTTTATTCCGTTATGGACGAATGTTGACTTAATGTATCTAGAGTTGAACGAGTGATTTGATTTTTGTAGTTTTGTCCGTTTTGGATGTTTTTTGTTACTTTTCTGATGAAATGCCAAAACGGCCTATGAGATTTTGCATTGAGTTAAATTCCATTGAGCTTATTGAATCTGTTGCGCAACACCTGTGATTAAATGAGTTTTGTAAATATATTTTGATTAACTTTGGATAATATTTATTAGCTTTAACGCTGATATACTTTGATGGGACCCATGAGAATGTTTTTCTATAATAGTATTTAGAATGAAATTCATTATAAGAGATGATGGTTTATTGATTGTTGTATGAAACGTGGCATTGATTACTTGACTTTGTTATTTATGGATTTATGTATTTATTTTGTCACAGCAGTAGAATGCTGTTTCATTTTCTTCTGTGAATGATAATTTATGTTTTTGACCTTGTTTAGGTCAGGTTTTTTTTTTTCTCCCGCGATCAGCCCTGATCAGCGTGAGATGGCGAGCCACCCGACCACCGCTACGTTGCGGTAGGATTATGAACCTATGGACTGAATCAAATTGTTGACACATGACCTATCACAGGTCCATGGAACTAAAATAACTCACATACTGGACTACACCTCATTCCACCTCCTTTTGGAACCCAATAAGCTGTTTTGTATTGTCAACATTATTTTTGGTTGTGATATATATGCATATTTATTTATTTTTTTGTACATCTGTCTATATATTCCTCATAACAAACATAATATATATATTTTGAGCTCAACTTTGATTTCCTGTGTTTTATTCACACCCTCAGGCTCCATAGTCGAAACCTATTCTGATAGCTCATTGTCTATGAGGCTGCAGTCAGGCGCCCTGGTCCTTTAACCGCGTTACAAGTGGCGAGCCAGCCAGGAGCCTTTGTGTGTGAATATTTTTGATTCTGATAGCTCATTGTCTATGAGGCTGCAGTCAGGCGCCCTGGTCCTTTAACCGCGTTA
>NW_024587218.1:0-878 GCF_018398535.1 Haplochromis burtoni
GAGAAGCCTGTTTCTACCGTCCTACTTTAAATACTGGAGGAACCAAAGGAAGCCCACAGTCTGACAGCAAAGTGCTCTAATGGGTGATACGGTACCACGAGGGCATTAATATAAGATCATTTGTAACCTTCACTAAAGCTGATTCTGTGCTGTGATGAGCTCTGAAACCTGACCGGCAGGACTTCTTTGAGCAGTTTTGTAGGAATGGAGGAAGTAATCACCGAAGTTAACTGAGAAAGATGAACTCTGTGTTTCTAACAGGTGGACCTTCTGCTGTGGTTCCTACTCCAAGTAAAAGTAAGTGCTTCATTTCTCTTCTCTAGATCTGAGCTCTCTCTGCACACACACACTGATCAGCTATAGCATTACAACCACCTGCTTAAATCTAATCTTTCCACACACAGCATCTGGATAGTGTTCACAGTGCTTTATCAGGTATTGTGTGGAGAACGTTGAAGTGAAAAATGAGTTTAATCTGTGTTTGATTGAGGCTGTAACACAACAACATGTGACTGAGAGTACGCTGAGCTCATTGTCATGTTCAAGAAGCCAGTTTGAGATGATCTGAGCTTTGTGACATGGTGTGTTATCCTGCTGGAAGCAGCCATCAGAGGGTGAAACACTGTGGTGATAAAGGGATGGACATGCTCAGTAACATCACTGAGCAGGCTGTGCTGTTTCAGCCGTGCTGAGTTGGGACTAAGAGGCCCAAAAATATCCCCAAACATCACAGCAGCAGCCTGAAGCTCAGATATAAACCAGGATGGATTCATGTTTTCATGTTTGTGCTAAAATGAAGTCGTGTGTTTCAAATCTTTCTTTAACTCTGTGGTTTTAAACAGGTCGGCCTTCTGTTGGTCTTGATCCTCCAACAAGTA
>NW_024587218.1:2143-3154 GCF_018398535.1 Haplochromis burtoni
GGACGGATGATGGATGGATGGATGGATGGATGGATGGATGATGGATGGATGGATGGATGATGGATGGGTGGATGATGGATGGATGGATGATGGATGGGTGGATAGATGATGGATGGATGATGGATGTATGATGGATGGATGGATGATGGATGGGTGGATGATGGATGGGTGGATGATGGATGGATGGATGATGGATGGGTGGATAGATGATGGATGGATGATGGATGTATGATGGATGATGGATGGATGGATGATGGATGGGTGGATGATGGATGGATGGATGATGGATGGGTGGATAGATGATGGATGTATGATGGATGATGGATGTATGATGGATGATGGATGGATGATGGATGGATGGATGGATGGATGATGGATAGATGATGGATAGATGATAGATGATGGATGGATGGATGATGGATGATGGATGGATGGATGGATGCATGATGGATGGATGATGGATGGATGGATGGATGGATGATGGATGGATGGATGATGGATGGATGGATGGATGATGGATGGATGGATGGATGATGGATGGATGGATCATGGATGGATGGATGATGGATGGATGATGGATCCTTCTGTCCTTCACTTGTCCACCATCGTCCATATTTTTGGATAATAACTTTGTAAATCATTGCGATGGTGTGTGAGAGATCTGATTAAGCTCATTTTGTAACTGTATGTTTTAACTCTCTGGTTTTAAACAGGTGGACCTTAGTTAAGTTAATGTCCTCTAGAGCAGCTGCTCTTTAACAAATGTAGCACACAGAGGTTTAAAGACACAGAAAAACTGAATGGATGTAATCATTGTTTTATCAGGGACTGACTAAAATACCAAAGAGCAAAGCTTCCTGATTCATAGTGGATGTAAATATTCAGATGGTTTTTCTCAGCTGGCTGGAATAAAAACATTTCCTCCTGTGTGACTTTCAGACACTCACTCCCTCACCTACATCTACACGGCGCTCTCCAAACCTGTCGGCCTCCCGGGCATCCACGAGTTCA
>NW_024587219.1:0-3150 GCF_018398535.1 Haplochromis burtoni
ACAAGTCAATATATGGACTGAAGCAGTCTCCACGTTGCTGGAGCAAAGCTTTTACAGAGTTTATGAAAAGCATTGGTTTTACACAGAGTACTTCAGATCAGTGTGTGTTTGTTAGAATAGGTCAGGAGTTGGAAATATTGGCTGTGTATGTTGATGATCTGATTTTGATTACAGAATCAGCAGAGAGCAGAAGACCTTAAAGGACACTCTGAAGAAACACTACAAAATGAAGGACATGGGTGAGCTATCCTACATTCTGGGCATCTCACTGGTCCAAGACAAGGACAAAAACCATGTTGCGCTTCATCAGAGACAGTATATTGAAGACATACTACAAACGTATGGAATGGACAGTGCCAATCCAGTAGCAACTCCAGCTGACACAAATGTCAAATTAAGAAAGAGTGATGATGTCAGTCAACCTGTAAACCCAAGCATGCATCAGTACATGGTTGGACGTTTATTGTATGCAGCCATGGCCACACGACCCGATATTGCACAAGCAGTGAGTGTGGTGTCAAGGTTCAATGCAAACCCAAACACTACACACCTGACAGCTGTGAAAACAATCCTGAGATATTTGAAAGGAACTCTAAACCTGGGACTCAAATATCAAAGGACAGAAACAGGAACCTTGGTTGGGTATTCAGATGCTGATTGGGCAGGTGATCAGGACGATCGACGTTCTACAACTGGAAACATCTTTCTACTTGCAGGAGGTGCGGTCAGTTGGCTTAGCAAGAAACAAGCAACAGTTGCACTTTCAACTGCAGAGGCTGAGTATATTGCTTTGAGCCAAGCTGCACAAGAAGGAGTTTGGTTAAGACGACTACTAACTGAGCCTGGAATGGAGACCACAGCAACAGTGATCCTGGAGGACAATCAAGGAGCAGTTGCAATCGCAAAAAATCCAGTTGATCATGCAAGAACAAAGCACATAGACATTCGTTACCACTACTGTCGTGAATGTGTGCAAAATGGACAAATCCAGCTGAAGTACTGCTGTACAGAAAACATGAAGGCTGACATCTTAACCAAACCACTGTCTAGACAAAAGTTTGAGTATCTCAGAGAGAAGATTGGACTGTGTTCAGTTAAAAAAGGGCTATCATATGCTTAACATGCCTATATTATGCTTATGTTAAGATGTCAAGCATATCTACACCGCATTCATTACTCCAAGGCAAGACTGGCCAAAATATTTCGAAACATAGATGCAAGCTGTGAGAGATGTAGAGATCCCTCTGCAGATTTAACACATATGTTTTGGTCATGTCCAACTTTAAAAGCCTACTAGTCAACAATTTTCAAAACATTGTCTGAAGCATTGAATGTTGAGCTTCAACCCAATGCAGCTATGGGTATATTTAGTGTCACAGATAGACGACATAGAACATTAAGGAAGAGTCATAAAAACATAATCGCTTTCACTACACTGCTTGCACTCAAGAAGGATATTATTGCATTGGAAGTCAAAAAAGCCACCCAAAGTGGCTTTGTTGTTTAGTGACCTGACACAATTTATACAGTTGGAAAAGATAAAGTACGCTCTCAAGGGGTCGAAGGAGAGATTCTTTACCGTTTGGGATACATTGCTAAAACATTTAGAGAAAATTAAAACCATACCCACCTGATAGACGCTTGACAGCTGCTGTACATCCTTTTTCTGTATGATTGTGATTAATTTTGTGCAAATTATTGCCCTTTAAGTGCACATCTTCAAATATGGTGAATTTCCTTGTACCTCATTTAAATTCTGGATCGGCGTCCAACATGTTCTTGGGGTGGGGTAAATATATAAAAAGGAGCATTGTGGCCTTGCTACATGTATATCTTTGTACTACCATTGTTGATGCTCAATAAAAAAATGTCAGGCATATTGTAATGCAGAATAATAGTTTTGTCTAAGATGGACACAGTACATTTTTTCCTTTTGTGTGAGTTCAAAACAAAAGAGAAAATGTTTTATTTTCTAGTAACACTGTGATATAGGTGCATATTTTTTTGGGGAAAGAAATAAACAATGCCAGTGAAGTAAGTGAACTCCATGGTAAAATTAAGTGGGAGTGTTGTAATAGTAATTTTACAATGTATGTTGAAGGGATATTACTGCCCTCTGTTGGTGTGTCTGTGCATTACATGCAATAAAAGGTGTTCGTTAAAAACATCAAACGCAACCATCGTCGGCCTGATCACTGCTGGAGAGGAGACGGCTTACAGGGAAGAGATGGCTCAGCTGGTGTCCTGGAGCCTGGAAAATAATCTCTCCTTAAATGCTGAGAGGACTAAGGAGATGATTATTGACACAAGAATGAGGAAAGACCAGCACGCCCCACTATGCATTAACGGGACTCAGGTGGGTGAAGACATTCAAACTCCTTGGCACCCACATCAGTGAGGATTTCACCTGGACTCATAACACACGGTAGATCATCAAATAGGCTCAACAACGACTCTTCTTCCTAAGGAAGCTGAGAAAATTTGGACTCACCTCAAAACTTCTCAGTAACTTTTACAGATGCACAGTGGAGAGTATCCTGACAAACTCCTTCATAGTGTGGTACAGGAACAGCATCACTCAGGACAGGAAGGCTCTCTTAGCATATTGGCAAAACTCATCTGTGGAGTACCACTCCCACCACTACAGGACATTTACAACACTCCTACCATCTAGCAGACGCTACAGGAGTGTGAAAGCAAGGACAACCAGACTAAAAAACAGTTTCTATCCACAGGCCATCAGGCTACTGAATCACTGACTATGTCGAACTGTTTATCCATAACTGTAAATTTGCACTTTTGCACACTTATACACAACATAATACAACTGTAATTACCCCTAACCTGTAAATTTGCAATTCTGTACATATCTCTACATATACACTGTTGGGATTAAGTAATTTGCAGTGCCTCAATAATGCTATACTTTTTATTAATAAGTGTTATGAAGTTATATAGTGTAGTATTAAGTGGACACAGCCCTGAAAAATAAAGGTATGAGACCATGTGTCGCTCACGCTTTCCTGGGAAAATGTACATAAGAGGGGAGCATCTCTAGTGGAAAGTTACTGAGACACTGTTGTTCATACTAGAATGAGAGAGCTTCTGTAATAAAACTGCTAAGCGCGCATCACCATTTTGAGATCCGCG
>NW_024587220.1:0-3149 GCF_018398535.1 Haplochromis burtoni
TAACTAGACTCTGCAGGAGCTACGCTCGGTGCGACCTACGCCATAGTCACATAAACCGGAAGTCTGACTTCTCTTTGTTTACTGGAATGGTTAAACAGTACATCTCTGTTTTTATCTTTGGTGCTTGCAGTTTGAAGTCCACATCGATCCAAAGGATCTTCGAGTCGACACATTCAGATCTCGTGGTCCTGGGGGGCAAAGTGTTAACACAACAGACAGCGCAGTGCGCGTAGTTCATCTTCCGACAGGTAAACTGTACCACCATGCCGTTTTGCTTCCTCAAAGATTGTATAAAATATGTAGCCACTGTGATGTGCTCTTTCAAACCTCACTCACACACTATGGGAGGTGCTCTCTGTGGTAACCAATCATGGAAGCTCCTCCACCACCTCGTGTTCTCTGGATTGACGAATCGATGGATGAGTCTGGCTTTGGCGGTTGCCTGGAGACCAGTACTTGCATTGTGCCAAGTGTAAAGTTTGGTGGAGGGGGGATTATGGTGTGGGTTTGGTTTTCAGGACCTGAGATCCAGTGAAAGGAAATCTTAATGCTTCAGCATACCAAGACATTTTGGATAACTCCATACTTCCAACTTTATGGAAAGATTTGGGATGGCCCCTTCCTGTTCCAACATACACGTGTGAAGGCAGACAAGCGAATGCTTTTGGCAATATAGTGTACATCACCTGACTGCCCTACTTGTATGGCCACATGATTTGAAGCTTCATTGTTTTGTGTGTTGCCATGTTAGTGTTTTTGGAACCCAAAGGGATCAAATTTTAATGTTGAGTGCCAAGTTGTCATCTAAAGTTTGCCTAATACATTTATGATCCATTTATGCATCACTTAACACATAAAGCAGATACAGCAGGTCTTTTCCTCTTTGCAGGAATAACTGCAGAGTGTCAGCAGACTCGATCTCAGCTGCAAAACAGAGAAACGGCCATGCGCATGTTGAGAGCCAGGCTCTACCAAGGCATGATGGGTAAAGAGACTGAACAGAGGAATACAGCACGAAAGCAGCAGGTGGGTGAAGCAGGAAAACATAACCTGTAACATTCACAGATTTTTGTTCTCTTTTCCAACTTTGTCATTGTTCCTCTGTGTCTAAAAACAGGTGGGCACACGCTCTCAGTCAGAGAGAATTCGTACCTACAACTTCAGTCAGGATCGTGTCACAGACCACCGCACCGGATATACAACGAGGGACATCAAGGTTAGGTTTGAAGCCAGTGTTATCTACTTCAGCTCAAGGGTAAAAATCAATGTTGTGTGTTTTTTCATGTCTGTTTTTAGGAGTTCGTGAGAGGTGGGGAGGCTCTCGATGATCTGATCTCTGATATACTTGAACACACAGAGAAGGAGGCTCTTCTCGAGGCGGCGGAGAACAGCAGCAGTTTGAAACGAACAGAGTCTGGACCGTCTGCAGACTGAGACCAACAGCAGCTTATGGGAGATGTGCTTCCTGACATATCTGACTGCTCTGTGCCTGCAGAACACATGTTATTCTATTATTTGGGCAATTAATTGCAAATGATGCAATGTAAGACAAACCAAAAGTAACAGAGGTTTTTATTTTTGTAATAAAATGTAACTTGTGTGTTTTGTGCCTTTGCAGTTTTCTAAATAACACTAAAGATTAAGGAGGGAGTAACATGGTATTTAAACTTGAACACCTTTAACAGGCCTATCATTACAGTTTTAGCTAATATGGGTTTTAAAACTGCTGCTTTTTAAAAATAATGAACACACTGAATCACACTTACTGGCCATTTTATTAGGCACATGTGTTCAATCAGTGTCACTGGGCAGTTACTAGACAGATTCTCTATAGGGAGATGACAAACACTCTCAATTCAAAATACCATCCCCCAAGTAGAGACCGTTTAACAAATCATTTGGTCCCTGTTTGGTATGAGGTTGAAAAGCGCAATCTGATCTCAGATCTGAAACATGTCACAAAGGCAGTCATTACAGCTGATGGATGGACAAGTTCTACTCAAGACCATTACCTCACTGTAATGTTGGTACTATGTCAGATGAGGCCAGAATAAGGAAAAAGTCCACAAAATAAGGCAGTCTATGAATTACAGATGGGGACATCTGTGGCAGAGAAATCCTGGAGGAGTTTGGAGTAAAAGAGAAGGTTGTGGCATGCATGGATGTAGCTGTGAAAAAGGTGAAATTTATCAAGCTGCCACGTTTTGCACACACACTAAATCTTGGACGCCGAAAGCTGTACAGCTGCAATACAGTTTCCAACTGGACAGGAAGGATTCATTCTGTGATCATATGGATGAAGAGATCCCACATGGCAAGAGTAATCCTCAAGGAGAAGCAGTAACTTCTTGGTATGAATACTTTTTAAATACTTGAATAAAAGTCAGCCAAAATGTAAATCAACAGATTAGGATCAATATAAAATGATAACATCATGTTTGTGATGATGGAGAGATTCTGTCAGCAGTTTTCAGCCATCCAAACTGCAGCTGTAGACCTCTGCCTAAGAAAGCCCATCAAGAAGGAGAAGTATATAATCTTTGGGGTATATAAAAATTGGTTGCTTAAACATATTAACATATTAAAATGTGTTTATTATTTTTTTTTATATTGCAGACTTGGCAGAATTGGCAATGAGGACATGCAGAGGAGTTTCTGGTGCTGATGTTGAAGCATTACATGTCCACGCTTGCTGTGTTTAGTGAAAAAAGTCTGACCTGTGGCCAGAGACTGCCCATCCTTCTGCAGCAGAGAGTGGATCAAGAAGTCCAACTGCATAGAAGTCTTTTTCCCATTCCAATCAAGGACAGTGCCACAGTCTGGTGGTGGATGAAGAAGGACTCATTGCCACTGTTATCAACTTTAGCTGAGAAGTGTCTCTGTGTCCAAGCCTTCTCCACCCCAACTGAGAGATCTTGTATCCTTTCTGAAATAGAAAACATGCACATTTTTCACTCAAAAACTGTTAATTTGCAAAAGTTCATAATTGCAGTTGGATTTTATGTTAAAGTGTTCATTTGACAGAGGAACTTTTATTTTTTAAACCAGCTTTAATTTTGTTTGAGTCGAATACAAATTGTTGATGTATACTTGATCAAATCAAATCACTTTTATTGTCACATCACATGTGCAGGCACACTGGCACAGCA
>NW_024587221.1:0-963 GCF_018398535.1 Haplochromis burtoni
TTTGAAACTATAGCAGAAGCCACCAAAGCTGCTGCTCCTTACACTTAACTACCCAAACAGCATTTGGGTATTTTTGTGCTGTGCGATACTGATTCATCATGGCAGAGTCTTACTGACTTTATTAAACCTGATACCTTGTCTGCTCTCAGACATCTGGTGAGCATGGAGGAAGGAAAATGTGAGACCTGAGGGACTCAAACAAACAGCAATGTTGTGGTTTCCTCAGGAAGGAGGTTGGTCCAGTTCAGACCAGCTCTGGTGAACTCTGCAGACTACAATTACAGGATCAAAGAGCTGGTGGGAAATGTAATCCAACATTCCTGATTAATCAGTGGCTCCATCAAAACTGAAAGACTTCAAGTATAAACTGATAAAAGAGATGAACGTCTAAAAACCCAAGAAGTGTAATTTAGCAATTGACCATGTGAAAGAATACACTGCTAGTTGCAGATGTTCAATGAGCCACCAACTGGTGAACTAATAGTGAATATCAACCAGTCATTGGTTACTGTTTACTCCTGTGAGGAGGTGGATTTCTTGTTCTGGTCAGAGTGATGGGACAAATATCTGGGGCAGAGGTCTCCGCTGCGTGATAACGAATGCTGGGACAAAGAGGGGACCTTCCAGGGGGCCTGTGGATTCCCGCTTCCCAGAACTCTCTGGGGCAAAATCTGGAGGGCATCACATAACCACACCTCCTCCCTGTCTGCTAGTACCCAAGGCTGTCTGCTGGAGGTCAGACTGGAGTAAGCACAACAACCTGTTCGCCCTCATGTTTTCATCTGAAATTACACGCATTACAAAATACTTCTAACATAGGTCTGAGCTATTTTTTTATCCAACGCTGCTGCTGCTTTTTAACTTCTTTTAGCTCCTAGTTTTGGTTTTGTGGCACATTTCCCATCAGTGTCTCACTCAGGCTGAGCTCCAGTTGTGGCCCTGCTAATATTAATGCCCAAGATT
>NW_024587221.1:2281-3149 GCF_018398535.1 Haplochromis burtoni
ACACACTCAAAGCAAACAACACATCTGTAGTACTGTTTCTCAGCATGAAGCCATACTCCACCTCACTGATCACCAACTCTCTTCTTCAACTAAACTTCAACAGCCTGTCACTCCCCAGCGGCTACGCTCTCTACCACTCTATCCACTTTCCATTAAAAATCATTCCCTTTTCTCTGATATCCAAGGTTTCTAGCACGCACACTGACAGCATTCAGCATCACCCCTTCAATATCCAGCTTCGTCTTCCCCACTGTTGCTGGCAATAGATATGAACGCATGTTACCAAATCAATGGCCTTTTATTTCTTTACAAAGATACTTATTTTAATAGAGAAAATCCAGCATTGACAAAGTGGTTATTAAACTCAAAGAAATGTTGACCATGCAACACGTTGGCTTATATACAGTTATCTGCCTTCAAATGTGTTGGAGCCAAAACTGCATGTGAAACACATTCAGTTAAGGAATCCTGAAGTAAATGTGCAATGCATACAAGATCACAGCTGCACAGGCAGTTGTTGTTGATAATGAGATTTTTCAAGAAGTGAAGTTAACAAGCAAGAAAACTACATGTAAACTTACAGGCCACATGAATCTGAGTGGCCACACACACACACACAGATACTGTTTCACCTTTCTGCACTACATTACATGGTCCCCAGACTGAAATAAAAATGTTAATGATTTCCATCAGGGGTGTCAAACTCAAATACACAGTGGGCCAAAATTCAAAACTGGAACAAACGGGCTAACATTAATAATTATTGAAAAAAATCTTCCTCCAGATATAAGAAACAATCTTTTCTTATTGACTCAAACAAATTTTGCTGAAAAACTGAATATGGAACAAGCAAGGCTTAATACTAAAC
>NW_024587222.1:0-3148 GCF_018398535.1 Haplochromis burtoni
GGAAAATCAGCTGTTAGAACATCTGGAACATCAGCCTGACATCAACATAGCTGAGAAGTGACATTCAGTGTTATTACCTGTGGATGGGTTGTAGGCATTTCCAATGTTCGTGATAACATGTTTGAAGACCAGAGTGGTCTCAGTGTTAAAGGGTCCGACGTATGGTCCAGTGCCTGGAAGAAGCACAGCTGCTGAGAAAGCCACATGTGTGGCTGAGAGAGAGAGAGAAATGTCATTATTTAAACTTCCTGTTGTAGAGTTAGACTCTTCCCAAAAAAGTGACCATGACAAAAACTTTAATCTCCAATGAAAGAAATGTTTGACAGCTGGAAGCGTTTCACTGTCACAGAAGAAATCAAACTCTGTGACTTGAAAATGAAATTTGATCAAATCTAACTTTGAGGATCCTAAACTCGTCCTTTAGATCAGACAGGAAGTTATTTTGTAGCTTCTGCCAAGACAACAAACTGTGTTATTCAGTCTTTTAGTTGCATTTTGGTTTGTGCTTCAGAAAAACATGAGCTCAGTTTAATGTCATTCAGTTTTCAAAAAACAGGAAAAAGGAAACTGTGCATGGCTTTAAACGCTTATCCAACAGGTGCTCATCAGCAGGGTGAACACGAGTTCAATACAAAACAGGAGTTCGTGGGGTCACCTGTTTCTGACAAGATCATATAAAAATAAAACATTAAAATAGACTAACGTGTATCAAGTCTGAGTCTTCATCAAGGTCTGACAAATATACAGTCAGTCAGGATTAAATCCCAGCCCTGAGTGGCTCTCACCCTACATCTGTGCCAATGTATTTTAAACCTTAGAGCAAACTCATTTTTCAGTGATGACAGATTTCTTTAGGAGAGAAAAAACATGATGTTTCTGCCATTTAATTCTTTGTCTAGTTCTTTTTGTCTTCAGCGTAGTATAAATGACCATGGAGAGGTTTTTATGAGTAGGAAAAGCCATAAACCTGATAATAACTAATACAGAACTCTCACTGAAACAGTGAAAAGTCCAAAAGTTTATGGCCTTGTTCATATTTTCCTAAGATGACCAGTGGGTCAGATTGGAGTGTTCAGCAAGTCAATTCTGGCCCCTGGGCTTAAAGTTTAACACCCCAGCCGTAGCAGATGCTAAAAGTGAAAATGACTAAAATACAGAGGTCCATACATATAAAAACGATATGAAGACTCAGAGGCAATATGTATTTCTTGGTAAATTTCTCCAGGAATTCAATTTCTTTTTTCATAATTTTATCCTAGAGTCCCTCAAAAATTCTTTTTTCATAATGTAATTCAGAAAAGTGGATCCAGTAATTGTACTTGATGTGTAAAAACACTGTGTGTACTAAAGTTATTTCTGTGAATAAAATAAAAATGTTCAAACACAGTGACACCACTTTATGAATAGATTGATAGCACTGACATATGTTGATCCACCAAAAGTAAAACATCTGCACAGCCAGTAAATGCACAGTCAGATAAGATTTCCACACAGTACCTTGTAGCTCCTGCTTCAGCGCGTCAATCTCAGTCTTCAGCTTTGCTGCACCATCTGAAAAAAGCAAAGAGATCAAACAATCTCACTGACAGCACACAGTGATTCACACGTTTTTATCTGTAAGTAAGAAAGTAACTGTGACTCTCATTCTGTTCATGCTACACCGAGCGGTGGTCTCCCCCACGTCCCCTCATCCTCCACCTCACACAGGACCACGCCTCCTACAGGTGCTGGGTGGAGAATGGTTGAAGAAGCAGACTTGTTTGACTGCATCACTGAACAAACTGATTCTCATTTGAAATCTGTGCAGTTTCACGCTGTCATGTTTATCCACAGTCTGTCAACTCTCCACTTTGTGTTTCCCTCTCTCTTTCACTGAGACATGAACCCTAGACTGTATGTAAACAATGGCGTTATCATGCCACTATAGCTCTGCTGGTTGAGCAGGTGACCAGTATTGATTATACTTACATAGCACCTTTCTACTCAGCTGACCACACAATGTGCTTGTATTCATACACATAGTTTTGATCTTTGTCTAAGAGCTTTGCCTAACACACTCTGATAGAGGCATCTCGCCCAAAGAAGCTTCAGCATGTGGAGCCAGAGAGCGATCCACCAACCTTCCAGTTGGTAGATGAGCTGCTACCACCTGAGCCACAGCTGCCCCGTATGCTGAAAGACTGCAGTGCAGCTCATTTGCCCTCGCTCTCTCCCTGCTTTACCACAAATAAAGATAATGTTGGTGGTCAAGTTGGCTCTGTGATGAACTACAGATTTTCTAGCACAGTAGCGCCACCTGGTGGACAGATTTATAGCAGTAACACATGTTGATCCACCAAGTTTTAAGTCAAATATTTACACCCTTTATATTTTAGCATCAAAAACGTGTCAGCTGCAGATTTTTTTAACAGTTAGAAACGATCAGAGCCATGATGATCTCCACACAATACCTGTAGACTGCAGCTTCAGCTGGTCAATTTCACTCTTCAGCTTTGCGGTCTGTTCTGAAATAAGTGCAAAATAAAATTTATTTCCCTGGACCATCAATTTCTTTAAGGATTGGCCAATATTTCTATACTTACTTTTATATTTCATTTCTATACAAAATATTTATTTTCACAAGAAAACAAAACCATGAATGTTTGTCATTTCAGTCATTCTGAATATTTACGAGTGACATTGATATCTCTCTAACACAACACTGGATCATATGCCAATTTGTTTTTGCTGTTACTTCTCTCACTACCTGACATGATACTGTACCTTGAGTCTCTTTCTGTAGGACCGTGATCTGCTCTTTCTGCACAGCCACTGAGGCGGTCAGCTCTCTCAGCACAGCTTGGGTGTCCTGTGGACAGGGTTGTTGGTTTGAAGACTTATCTGCTTCAGCCAGATTTGCTGAAACAGTGCAGACTGAAAGCAACAGCGAGAAAAACACAATGACCTCCATGGTGATATTGTGTCCTCTGCTACTCCGACTGAGCTTTTTATAGCATGTCAGACAAAGGTGTGTATATGGGGAGGTTACTTCCTCCAAACTTCCTCCCACAGACACAGCAAAATCTGAAACTTTCACTACAACACAAGTAAAGACTTTATCAATGAACCATGAATATCACATTTTCATCTTGTTACACTTTGTGAAGCT
>NW_024587223.1:0-1079 GCF_018398535.1 Haplochromis burtoni
GTTTCATATGTACTGGTCCTGCCCTTCTTTGTCCACCTTTTGGAAATCTGTTTTCCATACCATGTCTGAAGTCCTGCAGCATCAAATTGAACCAGAGCCACTCTGTGCTTTGTTTGGTGCGGTCCAGAATCTGAATCTGTCCAACTCCAGACTCAGAACATTAAACTTTTCATTATTGTTGGCCAGGCAAGCTATACTGCTGAAGTGGAAAGGCTCTTCTCCCCCCTCACACACACAATGGCTAAAAGATATAATGTCTTGCATGGATTCAGAAAAGAATAGATATACAGTTCGTGGGTCTAAAAAAATTTTTTTATAAACTGTGGTCCCCCTTTCTGGACTTCTTTGAAAGGGCCACAACTACTGTTACTGAGTAGTCCAAGGGACCCCCTCCCCCCCTCTTGTTTTTTTTTTCTTTTCTTTTATGTGTCTGTTTGTTGATTTTTGCTTTTGTTTTTTGTTTTTTTTCTGTTTGTTTTTTGGTTTAGTTGGGCAGCAGGCTGCCAATTATTTGTTGTTTAAGGGTTAGGGTGGGAACAAGGGTGGGAAATTTTGGACCATTCTGAAGCATCTGTGTTATTGTATACATTGTATTGGAACCTTTGTCTAATAAAAAGACCTTTGAAAGAAAGAGATGAATATGATATGAAAGTTGTGCTGACACTGTGGATCAGTAGGCCCGCAGACCTCTATACAGGAAGTCTGGTTCTTCTCTTTGTAGAACTTCTGATCCCTGATTCTCTGAGTCTTTCTCAGTAGATAATGCAGAGTTCTGAGCTGATGTGGGTGAGAGGACTCAGGCAGCCTGACAGAGTTGATGTCCAGGTCTTCCCTGCTTGTCCTGATATACATAAACATGAGTATCCTTGCAGGTCAGATCTCATCAGTCACACCTTTTAGTGCAGCTCTCCTCTAGATTGTAGTGGATGTTAAACTAGGATGATTTTAGGAGCCTGGACCGCAGACTCCAAGGGAAGTTATGACTTGGAAAGACTAAACCAACCTATTAGAGTGTTCGCACTAACATAGATAAATACTCAGATTTACACCTTTAGTGTCTCACAAAGGGTTGAAAAGTG
>NW_024587223.1:2434-3138 GCF_018398535.1 Haplochromis burtoni
TATTTCTGGGTGTAACTGTCACCAAAGTGCAATTTAGACCTGGCCTGTGGTTGTTATCTAAGTGATAATCATCAATTCTACTAAAACAAATACAAAATAAAGAAATTTGACACATTTTGTTGATATCAAAAGCACACTGAACAATTCAGTGTTGTTTTACTGATGTTCTCTCCACTTCTTCTCCTCTGATTATCTCCACATGTTGCTCTGCATAAATGCTCAGTTTCCTGATAAAACAAGATTAAATATTGCTAAATATAGTATCTCATTACACTTCAACAGAAGTGTTTTAGTTTTATAATTGTTTATCTGTTATCTTCCAGACTGAGACACTGTGACCTGTCAGAGAGAAGCTGTGAAGCTCTGGCCTCAGGTCTCAGCTCTCAGATCTCTAATCTGAGACAGCTGGACCTGAGTAACATCAACCTGAAGGATTCAGGCGTGAAGCTTCTGTCTGAAGGACTGAAGAGTCCACACTGTACACTGGAAACTCTCAGGTGAGATCAAGCATTTTTCTTTCATCAACTGACAGAATTAGCAGATTAATAATAAGGCAGTCCTCTAATAAGAGGAGAAGTGGAGATGTTTTGGAGGGCAACATACTCTTATGTTAACAAGACAGGAAGTAGTTCCTGGGAACTGCTTCCTTTGTTATTGTCTAAGTAGAAACATGATGGTGAAACAGTGATGAGTTTGCAGAGGTG
>NW_024587224.1:0-1210 GCF_018398535.1 Haplochromis burtoni
GACTAGCTGCTTATCTCCTGGAATTTTCTCCATGCTCTTGAGACTGTGCTGGGAGACACAGCAAATATAGCAAAGGCACATATTGAAGTGCCATCGTCATGCTACTGATTGTGGCACTTTCCTTAGCAAAATGCAAAAAGAGTGAAAACATGAAAAGATAAAGACGGAAAAATGTCCGAGGCCTCCACGTGTAAAATCATTCCTGTTTTGGGGCTTATCTCATTCTTTCTCCTCTAGGACACCTGTTGGTAATTTCGTTAACACCAAAGCAGCTGAAACTGATTAACAACCCCATCTGCTACTTAAGTGGATCAATATCCCGGAAGGTTAACCGACTTGATGCTATACTCTGATTAAAAATGGTAAATGGTAAATGGCCTGCATTTGTATAGCGCTTTACTTAGTCCCTAAGGACCCCAACGTGCTTTACACAACATTCAGTCATCCACCCATTCACACACATATTCACACACAGGTGATGGCAAGCTACATTGTAGCCACAGCTGCCCTGGGGTGCACTGACAGAGAAAGAATTCCTTCAATTTTGGGGGGAAGTTTATTAAGGATTGCTTTTAATTTAATTCACTGTCCACAAAGCTGTCTGTGCTCTAGATAGCATACTAGTATACTAAGGTTAATATGGAGCAGTACGATGGTGCAGTGGCTGCTGCCTCACAGCAACAAGGTCCTGAGTCAGAATCCATCCACCAGCTGGGGCCTTTGTATGTGGGGTTTGCATGTTACATGGCTTCTTCCCATAGTCCAAAGACATGCGTGGGGTTAGGTTAACTGGTGACTCTATATTAACCATGAATGTGAATGGTTATCTATAACTCTTTGTTAGGCCAGGGAAAGACTTATAAACTGTACCCTGTCTTTCGTCCTGTGGCAGGTGGGATAGGCTCCAGCCTTAGAGTAAGGTTTTTAGTCTAGTGCTAGCCTTAATCCATGTCTGGGTCCATAGTCTTGTATAATAAGATGAGTCATTAAATAAAGCTTAAGTTGTTTCCTTGTTAAGCTGACATACAGTACAAAGTTTACACCTGACATCAATTCTATTGATCTCTTAGACCTCATCTCTGTGGGAGTATTTAATATTACAACAGACACAGTACAGCCTGTGACAGCTGAACTCTGTTTATTGTCTCAGTTGGTCCTGGTGAAAACACATGAAAGCTGAAATTCCAAACAGGAATTACCATACTTAGCT
>NW_024587224.1:2055-3136 GCF_018398535.1 Haplochromis burtoni
TAAAGATGTATTTCTCCTAAATATGCACCAGTATATCTGCCCAACATCACTATTGACCAGCATCAGCCCTGTATGTGTATTAAAAATATAACAGACTTTATTTTTACAGTGCTCTGTGAGGTTTTTACATGTTTTTTAATTGTTTATTTGAACATCATTTTTTAAGTGTTACTTTTGAAGCAAATTTTGTACTTTGAGGTGAGTTGTTGATGCCAGAGGTTAAAGGAGAAGCTCAAGATAACCTGCCGAAGTTTACAATGAGTATCAGAATAGAAAGAAAAGATGATTTGAGTGATTTTAAAATTAATTTTGTCTTCAGCAGTTTAGATGGAAGCTCATTCAGGTAAAAATTAGATGTCTGACTTGGTCATTGCATAATATTCAGCATTTAAAAACACTTTAAACCTTTTTACCTGCTTAATAAATGAAGAAATAACAGCTAACAGCTGTCTATTGAAACTTTTTGATTGATGTTCAACTACATTTTGGTCCATAAAAATAAATAGCTGTGTATTAAAAATGGTCCAATATTTCTGGATTTGACTGAACAAGCAGGATTTTGTTCCACACAACAAGTCTGGAGTTCTTGGTCTCAAAATGAGAAGAAAATATACGACTGTTTAAGGTGTTTTTCAGTGAGAAAGATGAAGCAGATATTAACTAAATTGCTGTAAAACTCTACTGTATAACATTAACTGTAGAACTGCATATTCTTGACTTTCTGGAGCACGGCCATAAGTAGCGTTACTGCTCCCTCAGTGGGTTCTGGCTCAGTGCTGTGGATCAGACGTTCATTAACACACTCGACTGACCATCTTTTGTTGCCAGTGGTAACTGAGGATAAAGATCTCTGCCACAGCTTGAGAGTCGACTGAGCACAAGGTTTGAGTGTGTCTGTGTGTGTGAGCTTATGATGGTATGTGTACGTCATTGTCTCTTGTTTGCAGATACCTTGAAGCTGTGAAGCAACTAAAAACGGCTGACATGAGGTTTGGGATAGTCGTGCTATCATTTCCTTTGGTGTTTTTTTTCTTCCAAGCAAAAAGAGCAGCTCGAGCGGTGTAATTAAGAAGAAAAGATT
>NW_024587225.1:0-774 GCF_018398535.1 Haplochromis burtoni
AACTCTACTTTTGCAAGAAGACCATTAACACCAAAACATTTAACACTTTTGAATTTGCCGTGTACTATATTGTTGATGCTCAATAAAAAAAAGTTAAAAAAAACAAAACAACAACCTAGGAACAAAAACATCAAGAAATCAAAGATTAACAATACAAAGCAGAAAACGCTGGGTCACCGACCCAGGACCGTGACACCTGCCTAATTTTGATTGTCCTTGTCTCCTGTGTATTGTCTTCAGTTTCGCTCGTTATGTCTAATTGGCCCCAGGTGTATTCCCATGTGTCTCCACTTTTCCCAATCACTCTCCTGTGTAAATATTTTCTCAGTCTCTCCTTGTCTTTTGCCAGAGTGCACTGTCCTATTTCCTGGTCTTTGTTCCCTAGTGTTTCCTTGTCAGAGTTAGTCAGTTTGCATTTATTTTCCCATCTTGTACTTTTGCTCACATCAGCCCATGGGTGGGTGATAACAAACTATATCATCTTGACTTTATTATGAAAGACCCAAATTTGTGTCATGAAACACACATTTGACTACTGTTGTTGTGATTTGTCATACATGAGAGTGTAGGTATGTCTATAACAGACAGTGTTTAAAGGTTGTGAGATTATTATATTATTTTATGCCCCTAATTAAAGATTGTGAAATCATTATGTAGTTTTAGTTTGCATTATTCTCCTGACTTAGAAGAAGGTGATAACTATTACACTTATTAAACTGATTTGTATTACATTAGACTGCTGATTTATTGTGAATGAATGATATTGTTTTATGA
>NW_024587225.1:1447-3132 GCF_018398535.1 Haplochromis burtoni
GAGTGACTGCACGACAGCAACAATTTGGAGTACATCCTCCCCTGATTTATTTTGTTTTGTTCCTTTGTACACAATAAAGCAGATTACTCATTAGATCATCCCCTGCAGTTTGTCAGACAAGTGATGGAGAGGCTCATCTCAAGCTTAATAATAACTGTAATTTGGGGCCATAACAGCTATTTGGAGTAATTTGATATTCACTCTAGTGGCACTTGTCTGCAATCCATCTTATAGAAAGATAAGGCTACCCAGGAATCCAAGAACTGAAAATGCTTATTTTTTTATGAATGAAATTCTCATATCAAGTCCTGGTGTAATAAATATGTTTGTTTAAAAGGGGGAGTGTCTTTTATAAATTAGCACCTGTGCCAAGAAGGCTTTGGCAGTTTGAAAACTTCTCTTGAGTTTAAACTAAGAAAAGTTTTCAACCTGGGAATTGCCAGAGCAGTATTTCTAAAGATTTATGCCACTATAAGTCTTCTGGACATACTCGTATTAGCTCCTGGAAACAGTTTGCACTTCACCATTGTGCTCACGATTGTGTCTGAAATAAAAATAAAAGTTAAAATCCCTGCTCCTCAATAGTTATAAACCATTCAACCATTTTCCTCCCCCTTACTCATGAACCATAAGAGCTGATTATAATGCAAAGGTGAAGAGCACACATTTGGGGGGTTTTCCGTTCTATCCACCTATTCTGCAGAGAACTGAAAATGTTATAAAACAGATAAATAGAGCAATTCACTTTCATTTATAAAACACCGAATCACAACATCAGTGGCCTCAAGGTGCTTTCTATTGAAAGGGAAAGACAATACAACAAGAGAGAGAAAACTCCAAGAAGTGAACAACCCCCTATGAGCAAGCACTCAGAAAAACCATGGTCACTTGGGGGTGTGGGGAAGGAGACAGGAAAGGAAGCCAGACTTTAATAATAACTAATGATTAAATGCAAAGTGGCATAGAAACACACACAGAATGAAAAGAGACCAGTGAAGAAGAAACACTCACTCTATCATGGGAAGCTCCCAGCAGGATATTGCATTGTAGCTAAGGAATGGTTCAGAGTGCACTGATACAACCCATGGTATAAGTGTTATGAAAAAGTAACGTTTGAAGCCTAATCAAATGAAAATCAAATCGAGATGCCACTCCTGAATCAGAAGGCCTGTCTTCTAATTACACAAACTGAAGCCTGAAAGCTGAAGGCCCAGCCTCCCATTTTATTTTCAAACATGCTGGACAGCAATACCCCGAGACCAAAGTGCCCTATTGGGGTGATAAGGTCTTTAAGATAAGATGGGGCCTGATTATTCAAGATCCTGTTATTTAAGGAGAAGGATTTTAAATTGGACATATAAAAATATTTTAAAGAGAACACAATAAAATACAAATACAAATATAAAAAACCTTCTGCCTTGTATCCAGTAAACAGTTCTCTTCTAATGTCCACCATGTGGACATTAGGCCATCTCTGTTACCTGCTGTTTGTAAATACCCGCTTGTGCTGACCTAGCCTGTTCTGTCTTTTGCTTGTTACAAGCACTGAGCCTCCTCAGAAACCTTGCTTACCCTGTTATGTGCTACTCATCAGCTCTCTGTAATCTTTCAAACACAAAGTAGTGCATGATTATTTGTAGTTTTCACTTTTGGTCTAGTAAACAGCATATATATATATATATATA
>NW_024587226.1:0-1298 GCF_018398535.1 Haplochromis burtoni
GCCCCCTGGACTCTTCTGTTTTGGACTCCGTTTTTCTTGGGCTATGGTGTGTTTCGTTTCATTGGTTGTTTTTGGTTTTGGGCTCTGTTTTCCTGTGTTCTGGTGTGCTTCGTTTCTTTTGGTTTTGGACTCGTGTTTTGTTTTTCTTTTGGTCATTTGACCTTCTGGTGCTCCTGTTTTGTTTTGCCTCGGTCTCCCTGCGTCGCTCCGTATGTATTTCCCCGGACCTCCCTGCATCTTGGTTTCCGGTTTGTGTTGTTAGTTTACCCAGTTTAGGTTTCCGGTTTCATGTTTTCCTACCATTGCTGTTTGTACCCATCCTTGTAAATAAACACTCACTTGCACCAGAGCTGCTGTCTTTGGGTCCTTTCTACAACTCCACACGGCTTTCCCCGGCAAACCGTAGTACAGGGTTTAGTCCCGACACAATATCTGCAGTATGCACAATTCATCCACTATAGACCAAAAAAATAAATCAGTTCATCAAAATTCACTAAAAGAAACCCAAACTTTATTTATTATGTTCTAATATACATAAGCCAGCATCTAAAAACCCACAAATTCAGCAATGTTCACAACAATATATTTATAGAATCACCAATGATTAAAAGGATTTCACAACATGGATATTTTCATTTCAACACACACTCCCAGCATCATTCCAGCCTTAAAAGCGTCAACCAACCCAAACTTTACCCATAGGTATAAGTCGAGGTTCCACGCCCAAAACCCGGTTTCTCTCAGTCAAACAAGTGCATAAAATCGTTCTGGATGACAAGAAATGGTCCTGTGACCACTAGCTATTAACGAATGCCCCCAGTTTTCGCGGTGGCCATCCAAACTAACCCTCCCCCGGAGGACTCTGACCTGCGTCCGGGCACAGAGTTGAAGCGTAACCTTCTGAGCAAATGCACTTCTTAGGGATCCCCGCCCCCGTTCTAAACAATTTAATCTCTTTGAAAACACCACACAAAACCACACAAGCAATTTTATTGATGTCCAAGCCCGGCTTTATACTCAATAGGGACAAACCAATGACCAATTCCCTATTATCCTATATTCTCTTAAACACACGTTGTTTCTTTTTCTCTTTTACTATGAAATACCATATTACCGGTACCTTTAACTCAGTACTGTCATTCTCAAAGTTTCATTATCATTACTTCAAAGCTTTACTTTATTCTAAAAAATTTAGTTCTACCACTACTGAGCCAATTTAATAGTTAAGATCGTCAACTCAGCGAACAGATAATTTAGAATTCATCCAATATGCACAAATTTGCTTTTTCTTTGAACAG
>NW_024587226.1:2184-3130 GCF_018398535.1 Haplochromis burtoni
TTTGAGCTTTGACCACTCTGAGTCAGAAGTCTTTCTCTGTCGCCAAAAGAATTCAAAAGAACAGAATTTAATAATTGGTGCCGTGACCTGGATTCTTTTGTGGCTGAGAGGACAAATTCGGCTTATGGTGGGATCTGATATGAGGTGAACAGGAGACTGGTCTAAAAAGATTTAAAGGTAGGCACAGCCTGTTCAAAGAAAAAAGCCAATTGTGCACATTGGATGAATTCTAAATTATCTGTTCGCCGAGCTGATGATCTTCACCATTAAATTGGCTCAGTAGTGGTGAAATTAAAGTAAATTATAAAATCTGTTAAGTAGATTTCGGGTGACATGTCCATGGTGATTTTGGGTAATTCGTGATAAATAAAAAGTAAAGTCTGGGGAATATTTGATGAAAGCTTATTGTTGTTAATGCTGGGGTGAATTTTAAAGTTGATGTGACGTGTGCTTAAAGTTGATGTGTTATGTGTGTCAATTGTGTTACATCAGCCAAGAAAAGAGATTAGATTAGGACATTCGGTTAAGGGATTTAATTCCCAAATTGATTATAGGGTTGTACCCGAGCATCAGATAAATAAACTGGCGATTACAGTCCACAGTGGTGCTTCTAAATGTATTTAAATTGATCTAGGACTGGAGTTGGACTCCTAGGAGCGCAGTGTTCAGCGTGTGGCAACGACTCCTGATCGTGGACGCGCGGTCAGGCCTGGTGACGTCCAGTTAGCCCGGGTGGTTCCCGCAGGGATTCGAACTCCTGTTAATAACCAAGTGGTCGAGGAACACTTCTTTCCTACGCTGTTTGAGCGAAGAGCTTGGCTCAGGCGTGAGCATTTCAATGCGGGTGACAGGTAAAGCTTTAAGTAAAGCTTCAGGCACCAGTTAAATACTGAGACGCTGGTTAAGTGGAGTTTCCGGTCAAGCTGCGGGGAGCACTTTTAAATTA
>NW_024587227.1:0-3129 GCF_018398535.1 Haplochromis burtoni
CATAGCCACACATTTGTTGAGTGAAATTGACTTTAAGTGACTTACAGGTTTCTTTGAAAAATACTTTCTTAGATCCAGGTTCTTCCTTTGCGCTGCCGTCCTCCTCTCCTCCTCGCAGATCAGGCTTGCTTCTGCTAAAACTAAACAGAGCTCTCTGAAAAGCACAGCCAATCACATTGGCCATATTTGTCATATGACGTAGGACTCCAGTAGAGAACGTAATTTAACCCTTTCTGCACCGCTGGGTGAATGAGACGTTGACAGATTGTTTTTTTTCTTACTATCGGGTTTGTTTTTCTTTACTCTAAGAAATCAAATTATTGATGCTGACATGTCCCTTCCGTCCATGCCAAATCTACGCCCTTGCCTGAATCCCAGGCTGCTGGGGGATTCCCATGACGCTCTGAGAGTTTCCTCTGGTGTTCATACACCACTCATTTCATTTTGTGTTCTCTCTCATAACTTTGTCTTGTTTCTCTGTGCTCTCTTTTTTCTCCAATGGGTCTCTATGATGGCTGCCCTTCCCTGAGCCTTGTTCTCTTGGAGGTTACCTCCTGTTGAAAGGGAGTTTTCCTTCCCACTGTTACCAATTGCCACTCATAGGTGATGATGTGATTTTGGGGTTTCTCTCTAATGCTGTGGAGTCTCTAAATTGAGAGGACTGCAATTGTGAGGTGGTGCAATAAAAATAAAGCTGAACTTATTTAAAGAAACTAAATTCCAATTTTGCCATTTTTTTGGTTGCACTAATGCTGATGCACACTATTCAATCCATACCTCCTTGCTGATGCCGTGTGTTGTTTCAGGCTCTGACCTGAGGGTGGTGCTGGTGGGTCAGGAGAGAGTGGGGAAGAGCTCAGCAGGAAACACCATCCTGGGAAAGAAGGAGTTTAACTGTAGGATCAGTTTGAGCCCTCTGACTTTGAGCAGTGAGAAGAAACAAGTTGATATTGACGATCATAGAGTCTCTGTGGTCGACACCCCCGGACTCTTCAGCACTCGGCTATCTGCAGACGAGGTGAAAGCAGAGCTGGAAAAAGCTCTCCAGCTAAGCTCTCCAGGTCCTCACGTCTTCATCCTCGTCCTCCAGCTCGGAAGATTCACTCCACAGGAGCAGGAAGGACTGAAAGCTCTGCAGAAGATGCTTAGCGCTAATGTCTCCAAACACACCATGTTGCTTTTCACCTACGGAGACCGACTGGAAGACACCGACATGGACATTGAGATGTTCACCAGAGAGGACAGAAACATCCAGCAGCTCCTGCAAAGCTGCAGCGGTGTGTACCACGTATTCAACAACAAGATGGAAAACAGGGATCAGGTCAAAGAGCTGTTGCAGAAGATTGATAAAATCTGCGACAGCGGACAGTCATACTATGGGAGAAGGCCTCAGTCAGTCTGGGGTTCAGTGCTCAGAGCTCTGAGAGAGAACAAGTGGCTAGTGTGTGGTCTGATACCATGTGGTCTGATACTGTGTGGTCTGATACTGGGAGATCGTATAATGCTACCCCAGCAGTGTGTAAGAAAATTCAAGATCTTTGTGGTTACGAGCCATATGTGGGACAAAGTCATTGTTTTCCAAGACTCAAGTAAGTCTCCAATCTTTATCCTCAATTCTCAAGCCCTAAACTTTGAATTTCTTTCAAGTCTTTTTTAAACAATGTTGCAGGTACATATTAAATGTAAATAATAGATCATGTTTTCTCTTTCTTAATCTGTATGTATCTCAACACATAATGAAACAAGTGAACTTACAAAATATACACCAAGTAATTCTGAAATTGTACCTCTATAATGTACAGCTCAATGAAACTTAGCTGCAAGAATAGTCACAGAAGAAACATTCAATGAAAAATGCAAAAGCAGAACTTTCTCTTCAGACAAAAAGTGCTGAGATTGTACAAAGCAAAGAACCATCACAGTAAATTTAGTGCAGTGTGATTAGCATGTCCCGTCTGTCTTATCTAGTCTCTGTGTGAACATGTGTTTGTATGTGTCCAAGTGTGAGTGACAGAGAAAATAAATAAATAAATAAATAAATAAATATGAATTAAACAATGAACATAATGTGCACTTTATGTTATTTCATTGCATTTCCAAAAGACCAAACTGGCCAAAAGTCTGGCAGTCATTTGTGCACGATGAGACATAGAATGATGCTTGGAGACTCCTGACCAGGCCATTCAGGAAACGGACTTGAGGTGTCAGTTTCTCAAGGTGGTAATTGAGAGACAGCACGGATGGAACAACACTACTGATCGTGACTGTTTTCTCACTATGTGTCAAATCTGTTGCTTCTCTGAAAGGCTTCCAGATGTCTGCTATCTCCTTCAGCAGGTTCCACTCGTGTGCTGTGAATAATAACTCATTTTGCCCAGCCATTTTGAGAACAGCACAGAGTTGAAGATGTTCACATTGGAGAACTGCCTTCTCTTGTCTCAGTGTTGAATTCGATCTTGTGATCACAGCCGCTGGGATTGCTTTCTGTTCAAATTAAGCTTCAAACACATCTATGAATGTTGTGCTTGTGTGCAGTAAAGAGCTGAGCTTAGATAACTTTGAAAGAGAAGTAGATGTCACTTTGGTCTCTGACAAGCCATCTCTCACCACCAGAAACCACCAAAACACTGCAGGTGCTGTCTTTGTCATAGCAGCACCACGACTTAACATGATCTTCCAAGGTTAAGTCATGCCAGAGCTCTGGGTCATCAAGATGATCATCATCATGTGTCTCACCTTGCTCGGCGTGGAAGCACAGAGTTAATGCTTTCGGCATATTGGCAACATTGTCAATAATAATATAGTTTATTTTTTTATTCGTCACATATAACTTCAAATTTCTCACAGATTCTCTCACCTGTGTGTAAGCCTATGAAGCAGTTTGGACTTCAGCCGTATCCTCTATGTCTCTTTCTGTATCCAGTGCACAGTGATACCAAAGTAACCCCTCATCCTTCAGTCCAACCAGAAGTCCACAGTGACTGAAACATGATCAGTGTCGCTCAGCTGGGTTTTTAACAAGTTCTCTGTTTTTGATGTAATTTTTCTAGGGCCACCGTGGTTCGCTGGTTTGATCCCCGGGCTCTCTGTCCTGGTTGTTGTGTCCTTGGGCAAGAAACTTTACCCTAC
>NW_024587228.1:0-3116 GCF_018398535.1 Haplochromis burtoni
GTGTACCTCTGGTGCAAATTACTGACCTCTGTCATCATTTTAGGTGGGGGAACTTGCACAATCGGTGGCTGACTAAATACTTTTTTGCCCCACTGTAGACATAGAAGAAAATGTGCTTGTGTGAATGTTGGTTAAAATGCTATAAAAGAACCAATTCTTATGCATTTTAACTGTTTATTCAGTTCAGAGTCACTGAGTGAGAGTCTGGCTACACAGGTCTCCATTTCAGTAAAGTAACAGGCATGTCTGGGGACTGTGTGAGCAAACTGGAATACCTGGAAAAGAACTCACACAGGCACTGGACGAGCAGAAAGGACCCAGCTGGCTGTTGTTAAGGATTCAATATTGAGGAAGGGGTACAAGAGGTGATCGAAGAATAACCACACTGATCCGGCCGGGTGAAGTCAAACGATGATTTTAATGCACGCGTGGGAAGATCACTTACACAGACAGCAATTGATCTTCGACTTAATCAAAGCATAAACAGATATTTTATACCATCAGAGTTTGAATTTAACGACGCCCCCTCATGCGTCATCAGACAGAATATATACATACGTCAAATCAAAACCACAATGACTTTTAACACAGTTTAAAAAGAACGTTGTCTTCTATCTTCATGGCCGGTATTTCCGGTCAACCCTTTGACTTCCAGTTCTCGTCTGGAAACTGTTCCTCTTTTGCAGAGACAATTTCGCAGTTACAAGCAGACATGACTAACCTCTCACCTATAAATGAGTCTAACTAATGTGTGTGTGTGTGTATATGTCACGACCTCACTCGGCACTCTATGTCACCTCTCACCTACTAACGCTCACAGTCAAACAGAGGCCACTGTCAAATGTGTCAACAGTTTACTAAAATTTATAGATGTAATATAAATTGAATAAATGTTTTAACCAACTGATACTACTTAAAACTCAATACAAGAATATGAACATATGAAAGATAATAAAAACGACCTGATATAAGTGTTTTGTAAGCATGTATTGCAATTCATTCTATGTTCTAATTTCCCTCAGCATGAATCACCTGGACAGTCACGCCAGTGAAGCTTAAGACCCTTAATGAACCGAACATCAACTCAAAATAAGCACAGATATGCAATATGTATAAAATAGTTATAACTGCATCTGGAATACAAGATTAATATGATAACAGTATGCATAACCATCTTAAAGCTATCTGTTACATTGTTAAAGCAATGATCATACTGCAGATTATATTGTGCTGGTAAAATACTTTTGTTCATCCCCACACTGTCAAGTTTGAGCCGGGAACCATCTTGCTGCGAGGCAAGCGAGCTAACAAATGCACCACTCCATAAAGCTATAGCAGTTTGTCCAAACTGTCACCTTCTTCCTTTGTTGCTTTTATCGAGGCGTTGCCACTGGCTTAACTGGTCCAAAAAAATGTAACCGTCATGTGAAAACAAAATGCCCAATTCACTGCAGTGCTGAGACGCAGATATGACTTTTAATGATAAAACATATCTACTTCATTAATACAAAACAACATGACACATACTGTAGAATATTCTTTCTACACAACAGTTAAAAAAACATATTATTCACTTGAGAATCTAAAATGGTCCCCATGTTGAAATTATAGCACAATGCCAGAGAACCTTAAGACCTGACATACCATCAGCCCAGCAATAGCACATAATAAAACCAAAGGTGTGGTATCGACTCTATGTTACAAAGTATTCACAGAGTCCTTGAATTTTTCTGGAGTCTCTTATGATAAGCCAGATAACCTCTCACTCACTTCCCACAGCTTCTTTGCCAGGGCATCATCTCGAGCTTTGACTCCTACTTGTTGCAGCGCACAATTGGAGAAGTAGCGTCCACTGAGGGGTTCAATGCCCTCTTGTAGAGCACAGTAAAGGGTGGTCTGTGACCCCCCCTCAAGGCTGAGGAAGAACAGCTTTGCAAAAGGCATCATGAGAAGCTGCAGCCACAGGCTCATACTGCGACCCAGCTCTGTGTAGATGACTCCTGGGAAGAACAGAGGTGATCTTAACTCAGAGGTACTCATTTGGACATGTAGTGTTGTAGTAGCTTTTGCTTGTGGTACATACAGCCTCACACCAAAAATGGAAGCAGACACTGACCTGGGTGCAGGCAGTAGCAGGAGACACTGGTGCCCTCCAGTTTGTTGGACAACTCCCTGGTAAAAAGCACATTACACAGTTTGCTGTTACAGTAGGCCTGGAAGCTGTCCCAGGTAGACTGACCTGACACCAAATCTTTCTGGGAATTAAGCAGAGAGAAGTCAATGGTTCCAAGGTGGTGCAGCAGTGCAGCCACTGTGACCACTCTACTGGGACCACACTGCTTTAGCCGCTCCAGGAGGAGATTGGTGAGCAGGAAGTGGCCCAGATGGTTCACACCAAACGCCATACCAAAACCCTCCTCGGTACATCCCAGGCCCATCACACCTGCAACACAAAGTTTCAGTCACTATCGATAGAACAGACAGGGAAATTTCTCTGTATGGCAACATTCCCACCTGCATTGTTAATGAGGATGTCCAGTCTGGGCTCGGTCTTCAGGAAGGTTTCAGCAAAGCTCTGAACAGATTTCAGACTCGCCAGATCCAGATGCATAAACACCACCTGGTTCTTGCCGCTCTCCTACTGGACAGAACTGCTGAGTAAGACAGGCTGCGATAGATCTGTCACATATCTGGCAGGACTGAACAATGATGGTGCATTTGAAAATAAAACCTAAAACACATCCTTATGTAAGCGCTAGAAATAGAGCTGATGTCTGTTTGATGCTTGTTGAATTACATGCTAACCATGCGTCTGATACCGAATACAAATAAAGTACCGTTTATTTTTATCATTTGTTTTCTTACATCTTCATAGACTTGTAGTCAAGACCGCCTAATCCGAGACCAAGATAAGACCAAGACCAGAGGGTATCGAGACCAAGATGAGACAAAAAAAGTCTTTAAACTGCAGCCAGATGCTGCTTCGTTTACGGGTGTCAGGCATATTTATGTGTTTTTGCTTTCGCACAGCCCTCCCCACCGCTGTCTACGGTCTCACTTACTTGCTGAGAGGACAGACGCACGCTCCACTTGACTGTCGCGTTTCTCACCCTCTC
>NW_024587229.1:0-3112 GCF_018398535.1 Haplochromis burtoni
GCAGCCGTCGATAGAGCCAGCCCTGCAAACCTGTGGATGGACGTTGCAGTGGACAGTGGGAGGATGCATCCTTAAGCTCTCTTTGCAGACCACCCTATGTGATTCTCCACTTGCCGACTAGATGAGACAAACCGCAGGACACAGTTGCAGCACCCCATCCATGTCTGATCTATCTTCAGCAGATCCAGCAACACTGCCAGGGACTTCCTGGCATGTATTGGAGTTGTGACAGAAATGGTCCGGGAACAGGATACTCAGGTTAATCTCGTGTGGACACATGTACATAGCTGCAAACATTGTAGTCTTCAAATGCTGCTTATGCATTGCACATTTGTTTTTTGTTGTTGTTGTTGTTGTTTTTGTTGTTGCTGATATGTACTCTCTTTATTTGTAATTATGACTTGGCATCATGTCAATACCTGTTGATTAAATGGATTCAGTGACTATTACTGTTTGATTCCATTTATTGCGAAAATAAGACTTGTAACGTCCAACACAAAGGGCACAATGTCACCAAATGATTTAAAGGAAAGTGTCTGCAATGCAGGAAATAGAAGGTGTCTGGTGCCTGGAAAATCATCTCAACACACAAATGTTACAGAACTGTCAAAGAAAATTAGAGGGGCGCAGCAGTCATTTTGGGATCAGACGTTCCAGGATTGAAAAAAGTCTGTCCCTTCGCTCCTTGCTCTCCTGCGCCCTTCTCTCCTCTGCCTCCCTTTGTTGCTGCATGTCCTCCCTGATGAGGTTGAGCAGCTCATCATTCCGATCCCATTTCGTCTTCCTTGCTGTTGTCCGTGGCTGACTGTCTCCCTCATCAGTGTCAGATTCTGCTACGTTCTGGTCACCCACTGCTGAACTTGGCCCTGGAGTGTCCTCAGGGAGAGTGGACAGTAAGAAAGGGGGCCTGATGGACGGCTTCTGTCCTATTACTTCGTCCATGAGGGCATACCAGGGCCAAGTGGCAGCAGTGGGCTTCCCACTTATACCCTCTCCTGACCCTGGATACTTGCAGTCCTAAAGGCAGGGGAAATAAAAACACGACAGTTAACATATGATAACACCACAACACTTCTTAGCAGGTGTACATTTACTAACTTGTGTCCTCGTGACTTATCTGCTTGAGAAGAACATACTTTGTATTTTGTCTTGAGGTTATCCCACTTTTTCCTTGCCTGCAAGGGGGTGACTGTCCCCTGCAAGCCCATCTTCTCCAGTATAATCCTGATCACACCTGAAAAATAAGAGCAGACAGAAACCTTTGCAACTATGTTGATCCCCACATCCAAATGTTTGCACATCAGCACGCCAAAGTGATACCGAATGGACATCACAGGTTCTGTGCAGCATGAGGGTTCATGAAACTACACTCATATATGGGTGTGAATTGATTTGTTCTTGTACCTCCATGCAACAGTGGCAGTATTCTTCACCCCAGTGAAGAGGTGGTCGTTTTTGCCTCGCAATCTGATGAGGAGAGTTGTTTGCTCTTTGTTCCCTGCAACGTATCACAGACCGATTAATTAGCAAGATATAACGTAGCTGTATTTGAGTGGCAATGCATGACAAACTGCTGGGGCCACCATACTAGTTCACGTGTAATCTATCACGGGGATTCTATGGATTATAAGTTAAACACAGGCATAAGCCCAGAGACTACCAACAGAACCGCTATGGGGTTTTCACTTTTGTAACACCAGATTTTCAAGTACTTACATTTGAATGCGGATTCCTCTCCCACTGTCACGCCCGGTTCGCCCGCCATTGTTCCGATCCAAAATCCTTCTACTGGTTCGGAATTTATGCGGCAGGTGGCCCGCAATGACTCCTGGGATATAGTAGGAAATGAAGGATACATCAGACCCATCCTTAGAATTCAGGGCAAAGTAGGACGCATTTGTCGCCACATTTTGAGTACTCTTTGGATTCGGACAGCCTTCGCCAAGTCGCTGTGACGTCATTGCATCCAAATATGGCATTTTAAGCATCCTTCCCCTGAATTCGGACACAGACAAAGTTGCAACATGTTTGCGGAGTCAAACAGTTGGGTCTTGCAAAGAGGAAGGGGTTTTCTTCTGGGACTCCACACTCTAGTCTTCTGCTTATGAGCTGCGTTATGGCTTCAACCATGTCTGGTGATAACAGTACAGCAACCTTTCGGTCTCTTTTAACCTTAATTTCAACACGACTGAAATGTGCACAGAGTTGTTGCTCAAACTTCGAGAGGCCAACTGCAACATCCTTATGTAGGGCAGCTGTGTCCCTCTGAAGAAACGCTTCCAGCTGCATCTTTGAAACCTCTCCTCCTCTTCTTCGATTGAATAAAATAATTTTTGACAGAGTTATTCTGCAAAGTTCCCCATAGGCTTGTGGTGATGGATTATTTTTCAATTTCTCTGATGCTGAATTTGCCATCTTTTCAAGATATTGGTGAAGACGCTGCACATCCTCAGTGAAAGGGAGTGTGGATGGCTTGTTAAAGTGCTTGTCACTCAGAGTTGTTAAAGCTCTGTGAAGGATAAGCTCAGACCATTTTGATGCGTACAGTTTTTTGAAAGTCTGGGTTGACTTTTCCAGCTCATTGTCTTCTGCTGTCAGAGCCCTACACTGTATGATGTCACATATCTTGTGCAATGAGTGACCCAACTCTAGAGCAAGACTTGGAGTTTTATAGGAGAGCCTGTCTTCATCAAACCCAGCCACCTCCTTGACAGCTTGAATAAATTTATGAAAATTTGCAGGTCTGATCGCATCCTCAAGGTTGTATATCGAATCTTCCTTGAGAAGAATGTAAAAGTCACTTCGCACAGCAGCAGAAACTTCATCATCTTTCATCACAGTTAAAAGCTTCCATACACCTTGGGATATTTGTTGACACAGTGTTGAGTCCACCATCATGGACAAGGACAAGACTTTTTCTTCCTGCCTTTTCATCAGCCTCCATCGTTTTGAGAGACATTTACGAGGTCTCTCCGAAGGTACAGTCCTTGACAATACATGCAGTGCACATTAGTGATGTGTGATACCACTGATTTTCTTTCCGATCCGATACCAAGTAATATTCAGGGTGGTATCGACGATACTGATCCGATACCGATACTTTGTACAAAAA
>NW_024587230.1:0-3106 GCF_018398535.1 Haplochromis burtoni
GCTGTGATCAGCTGATCACGGGGCCGGGGTTAAAAGAGAGACGCCACCCACCTGTTCGCCGCTCAGACATCATTCTCTTCGTGTCAGGAGCTCCGAAACTCTGCCGACGTCAGTTTCCGCCTGATTCAGCAACCGTGAATGATTATCCCTTTCAATCCTTTTTCTCTTCCCGGCTCCGCTCGCTCTCTGTCTGTAACGACAGTTCCGAAGCCACGCTTCGTGCACTGATCGTTACTAGAATAACTGCGTGTCTGCTCCAAACCCACCGCTAGCCTTCGCCGCGCTTGGGTCTAGCCAGCACGCCACACGGGCACGCCGAATTACTGTGTGTGATCCGCCCGACCGTGACAAGAATATAGTGTTTTTTATTTTATTAATCTTCCAGCAAGCTGACAGTGTTTGCTGTTGTAGTGGTTTTAAGCAGTTGTGATGTGTGATTGTATTCCTGATAAATGATAAATCTTTGATTAATCGATCTTTATAATCAGATTGTCTAGACCTGGATGAAGGTGATGGGTTGAATGCATCCATTTGATAAGGTATTGTAGTTGGTTATCTAAGAAGTAGTAGTTGAAATTTGGTGCTTCTAGGACTCCTTGGACTTTTGACTTTTGTAATATTTTTAGTTTTATTCTGGAGTTTTTGTTTTTCCAGTAGAATGAAGTTATTATTGTGTCCAGAATAGTGAAAAAAAAAAGCTTCTGCGGGTTAAATAGGGATCATTGTGAATAAATAGTTGAGTTTAGGTAATATCATCAACTTTATGGTGTTAATACGTCCTATAACTGATAGCTGTATTGTCAACCATTAATTTAAGTAATCTTTTATTGTTTTTGATAGGAGTCTTGAAAACTGCTGATGAATTTGAATGTGGTCACTGGATTGGTTTATAGAGTAGATATAATTTGGAACTGCTTAATATTGCTGTTGTGTGCAATCTTCCCAAATAAAACAAATGTGACAATGGGAGGAGGAAGGAAAGAAAATTAAATAAAACGCACAGATAAAGAAATAAACAAAAAAAATGTTAACACTGAAACACATAAAGGCATTGCGTACACAATGTTAAGAGCCTAATGACACATGAGTTCAGAGACAACTATGTTAACTGTTCTTTTTGGATTTTATCAATTACTGTGGGGGGAGAGAAAAAAATATGAATGGAATGTGAGCAAGAAAGAGGGAGGGAGGAAAGAAAGAAAAAAAGGTAAAATAAATTAGCAGCGACAATGATAACTTTAATGATCATTTGACATATAAAAACACCCAAAATCACAACACATTTAGTCATGAAATTGTTTTATGAACAATTTGCTTTTCAGCTTGACATCATAGTTCTATTCTGTAAAACCAACCTGAGGCTTGGATTTGCATCTAAGTGAGTTGGATCTTCCATTCATTGCATATCCAGTATTTGAAGAAATGCATTCACAGGAGTCAGGGATATTATTACCCCAGTCTGTGGCATTCCTAATTCCACAGCAATGAAACTGTTAACAAACAAGAGATTGACTTTAAACAACAGGAAATACTCAACAAAATTCTCCACTATTCTGTTTTTTATCAATATAGTGACTGTAATGTAAATATCATTGCAAAACAATTCAGTCAATATATGGTGCAATCAAAATGTTTTTTGACTCCAATCTTGGCTGATCTCCCCTTTAAGGTTGGTCCTTGTTCACCTCTGGGCCCTTCCAGTGCTACTGTTATGTTTAGGTAACTTACAAGTTCTGTGTTGACTACTTGTAAAAGCACAGTTGCAACAAAATCCACTAGGGCCAGTAGAAAGACTACTATTATTGGGGTAAATAGTGCAAAAAACATTACATTTGACTGTATCTCCTCAACCATACTTCTAATGACTTCTTCTCTTATGTTGGCCTTTTGTAGTTCATTCTGGAGGGCAGTCTCTATCTGGAAAAGAAAAATAACATTTTAGTATAATGGTAGAGAAATGAAGAATATATTCTCCTCAAGACAGACAGACACAGCAGGCCAAAAAGCACAGAGAAAGCAGAGGGAAAGATGAAGCAATAATAATGTTATGGATTATGAGACAGCAGACGCTTAAGCAATAATATGTCCACTCATAACCAAGAGGCCCTTCAATGGTTCCTCTTACAGCAGTTACACTTCCTGATTTTATTTGTATCTTCCTGAAATATTTTGACTGAATCCTAATTCTCTGAAATGCTACTTGCTTTCTTTTTAAAGTACCTCTTAAGTCCCATGGTCATGGCCAACTAGGACGGTTGAGTAAACTGATCACTTGGTAGTGTGTTGGAGAGTTATTAAGACTGAGATATAAAAAGCATACTGCAGAAAGACAATGAAGGTAATTTATCTCCAAAAGATAAAAATTAAGTCTAGCGGCAAGATAACAGATGGAAATACTAAATGTAGCTGATCAGACAGCAATGGAGAACACAACAGAATTAAGAAAGAAAAGACAAGATGACCTCATTTCTTCCTGTCGCTACATTGATGCCACCATAAAACATGATGATCATTCCAATCCCCATGAAGCTTGCAAACTGTACACAAAACAATACAAAGAGCATCCACAGTTATTGTTCTAATAATTATAAAATTAACACAGCATCAGCTTGTTATCTTGTTTGATGTGGAGTTGTACATACTAGTTTGAGGCCGATGATTGACTCACAGCACGTAGCAAAGATTCCCAGAGAGGAAATACCGAGGACGCCGATGGCAAACAACCAACCCCAAATCATGTCTGGCAAATCAAGTGATGAGAACTCCTCCTGAATGATAGGAAAGGACACCAACAATGGATTAATCTGGAAAATTATTTAGTTCTTCAAATGAAAAAAAAAAATCAAAAACAATCATCCAAAATAACATTTTAGACATGACTGTCCGGTCCATGTTAGACTGACTATCCCAACCCCCCCGCCCCAATGCTACCATAGGTCACACAAGAAGCATTTCAAAACCTGAACCAGGCCATACGAGGACCAACCTGCAACTCACCACCCAGCAAGTAGCATTCCTGAGTGAAGAGGCCAGCTCATTCAATTCAATTTCATTTTATTTATATAGCGCCAAACAGTGTTGGGGAGTAACGGAATACATGTACCGC
>NW_024587231.1:0-3102 GCF_018398535.1 Haplochromis burtoni
TTTGCACATTTCTGTTGCTTGTGGGGCTCGCACACAAGAATTTCACTCGCATGTGCTGTGCCAGTGTGCCTGCACATGCGATGTGACAATAAAAGTGATTTGATTTGATTTGATTTGATATTAAACAAACAATATTTGTCTCTTATATATGATCCATCTATATATACACTGTCAAAGATACTTGAGTGTCTTTGAGTGAAGATTTAAGGTGATAGGAAATATAAATAACTGCAACTTAAACCTTTGACACAGAGTTCAGCTTCACTTCTCCCTGTTGGAAGCAGATTGTGAACCATATGACTTTATAGCAGCTTTTTCTGAAATCTGTTCAACCAAACTGACCTACAGGACACACTGCTGGCTGAGTGGTGTTTTTATTTTTATCTGGATGGTTCAGCATCACCGAGACACCTGTCAAAGTCCTGGATATACAGCGGTCACAGAACATCTTCGCATTAGGCTCATTATCATCTCACTGTCCAGTGTGTGTTGCTGATGATTGTTTTCCACATTAGAAACATTAGCTGATGGGTTTAAAGATGAACTTTGATAAAGATGTTTCACACCAAATGTTTTCCTTAATTGAACAACAATCTCTCATGAGTGAACAGCTTTATTTAAATCAAGTTTAAATTTATTTAAATCAAGTTTAGATAACAGTTAAACTGCTAATGGTAATTTATATTTCCAGTTTATGATGTGTTCACGTAAACTCTGTAATCTGTGAACTTTCTATTTTAATTTTTACTGTTATTAAAATGATTAAAAATACTCAAAAGGGTAGAAATGGGAAATTTGTGTTTCACCTGATTTAACCTCAGGTTGCCGTTGGTCTGCAACTTACTTGAACTAATGATCAGATTTGAAACAAACTAACTGTAAACTGTGTTCAAGGTCATGACTCACTCTGTGTAAATAAATCTAAAAAATCTGTTTGATTTATTTTTTCACAACACCCACATCAAAAAATATCTCTGTCCAGAGACGTTTCTGCTGTGACTGATGTTTGGCTGTAAACTGTCTCAACGCGTTTAAACTCAAAGATCCAAAGATTCTGTGATTTCCCTCACTAATAATATGCATAGAGACTTTTTTATGTCCTTAAATAAATATAGCCTAGACTTTTTTTTTCTACACATATTGTAGAAAAATACTGGTGTGCACTTTTATTCTACAAATTCAGTAAACAAATTCATAATGTTTATGGAAACACAAACCTCTCGACTTCTGAACTTCAGCTCAGCCTTCAGGTTCTCTGCTGCTTGTTTCACCTCCTGGAGCTTTTTGCTGATGTCAGTATTCAACCTCCCCTGCAGATGAAATGTTACATTTAAGACACAATAATGAAACAAAACCAGTCACATTAAAGCTGCATTATGTAAATATAAGGGAGCTGATGTAGCATGACGCTAACAACATTAAGTGTTGTGGGATGACGTCAACAATCTTGCAGTGGTAGGATTTCAAAGTTGTGTTTGGTTAATGACACAGAAACTGCTGCTGGACAAAACTGCAGGAATATAAGTGCACAGGTCTGTGATCATTGGGAGGATGACAGCATCACATATGTCCATGTTTACCTCTGTGTGCTGAGAGATGCTTTCACTGACCTTTGAGTCCAGGGTAGGAAATGTCTGCAGCACCTTCAGAATGAATTTATCCAGCTCCATCTCAGATTTGAAAATCTGTCAGAAAGAAAGACAGACAGATGTTGATGTTTCTGCAGCGCATTGTTGATAAAAGTGACAAAATTATTGAAGCTTCACACTGTGAGCAACATGTTTCCAACCATCGTGTCCTCTTACTCAATCTGATTGGTGCAGTTATTTTAATGATTAATTTAATTACAGTCACAAACTCACTAAACTAAAGTCAATTTATTTCTTCAGCACTTTATTTTAATAGAACAAATGAGGGTTGTTGCTACTCTGCTCCAGGTTATGACCTTGAAAAATAATTGCAGAATCTGAGGCCTGAAAAAAAACCTTTATTTTTTCTGTCAATGTGAATTTTATAGAATAATTAAGGATTCAAACAGAACCACAACTTTTACAAGGATACTTTAGTACACAGGTGAAACCAGATATTTTCAAACACTTAAAAAAAAACTTTTTTCTTTACCGTCAAAGATCAAACTAGATCAATAAATATTAACACATTTTTTGCATTTGTGTAATGTCAGTATAAAAACAAAGAACACATGTTTTTGTGTCTTTATCAAACAAGACATTAGGAAAACAACTGTGGACTTCCACATGTGCGGCTCATCTATTGGTGCAATTTCCAGATAACTGAAGGTCCCACGTTCATCAGTTCAGACAATAATACACAAGTATAAAAACATGGGAACGTACAACCATCACACTGCTCGGGAAGGAGACAGATTCTGAGTCCCAAAGAGGAACATTTTTGTGTGAAATGTGCAAAACAAACCCAGGACATCAGGTAAAGACCTTGTGAAGATGCTGACTGACACTAGAAAAACAGCATCACCATCCACAGTAAAATGAGTCCTGTACCACGAGCTGAAAGGTCACTCTGGGAGGAGAAAGCCATTACTGCAAAACCATCATAAAAAAGTTAGACTACAGTTTGCAACATGCGGACAAAAATCTTAATCTTTGGGGACATGTCCTGAGGTCTGACCAAACAAAAACTGAACTGTAATGATAAACTGTATATTTGAGGAAAAAGGAGGAAGCTTTGAAGCCTCAGAACATCATCCCAACTGTGAAGTGTGGGGGCGACAACATCATGTTGTGGAGCTGTTTTGCTGCAGAAGGGACTGATGCACTTCACAAAATAGACTGATGGCACGTACATGTTTAAGCAACATCTGAAGACATCAGCCACAACGTTGAAGCTTGGGTGCAAACTGGTCTTCCGAATGGACAATGACCCCAAACATACCTCCAAATTAGTTACAAAGTGTTTTAAAGACAACAAAGTCAGTGTGTCAGAGTGGCCATCACAAAGCTCTGATCTCAGTCCCACAGAGAATTTGTGGGCAGCACTGAAAAGGTGAGTGACAGCAAGAAGGCCTACAAACCCGACCCAGTTACACCAGTTCTGTCTCTCAGTGAGCCCAGATTCCAGAAAACT
>NW_024587232.1:0-3101 GCF_018398535.1 Haplochromis burtoni
AGTTATATAAGAGCAGATGCTGCTGGTGCAATAAGCTGTACCTGTACGTCCAATGGATGATGCTCTGATTAGTCGACTATCAAAATAATCGTTTGTGGTAACTTTAAGAATGTTCAGTTGCTTCATTCTACAACCTGACTTTGGATGAGTGACTGTGGCAAGATACAATTTCTCTACTCGACGTGGTGATAGAGGCAGGTGCAGATGTGTTCATCTGGCTGCAGGCTATGGCACTTGGCCACAGGTACGTGGAGTGCACTCCATCTGAGACTGCTCCAACTACTGTATGATCCAGCTACAAAATAAGGACCGTATGCAATTTTTGGAAATTAAATCACGAATACTGTTAACTTAGAAAGTTTACGTTTTAAAGCCAACTCGGGTCAAAAGTCAGAAACACACCAGCTGGCACACCTGAGTCACTCGCGCTACGGAGCAGTGTTTCGAAACATCTGAAGCTGCACAGCGTCTGTGTGCAGCTTCCATCCCCAGCTCTGAGGGGTTAGCCTGCTCCGTGGACTGTCACTTTTCCCCGCAGCGCCTCTTTGCTCCCTCACGGAGACCGTCAGTGTCTCACTGACTCACTAAACAGCCTCTCATCCAGTAACAAAAGCCTCTGACGGCGGACAGTCGGACAAAGACACGTTTTCTTGTCGGACTTTTTGACCACCGTTGTCTTAGCTGGGCAATAGCTTAGCACCGCGGTTCCGGTAGATAAAACCGAGCAAACCTTCGCCCTGCAGCTTCGGTTCAGGGTCCAGAACCACATCCGGGACTTCACGGTAGCGGTCCATGTCTGCTCCGCTCACAGAACCGCAGAACACCCAGCGGCTGTTTATCTGTTGTTTGAGAGACGTGGTTTGCTCTGCTGCAGCATCGATAAAACGGGCTAATGTTAGAAAACTACTTCCGGGCGCGATTTTCACAGTAAAATAATCTTTCAAGTTTTTTTTTGTTTTTTCACTTTAGGTTCAAGTAAATGAGAGGATGTAAACGAAAGGAGTTTACATCCTGTCATTTACCACATTTCATTCTTTGTTTTTTTATTATAAGTAATAGTAGTAGTGGGAGTAGTAGTATAATTATTAACAAGTAACTGCCACATATAAATATATGTGGCAGCTGATACTCGGCTGCATTAACTATGGTGAAAGATTTCCTTTAGCGTCAGAGTCGATCTGAGGAACAGATTAGTGAGCACCTGAAGGCTGACAAGCGAAGAACGTCTCAGCTGTTTGGTTTGCAAGTGCAGCATTTAGTGAGACTGAGTCTTTAAAATTTGAGCAGTAACACAGGAGTGAGCACGAGCTCTGTGGTTTCTGTAAGTGAACGTGTACTTTGGTGTGACCAGTTTGTTACTGTGCTTGTTGGACCTTCTCGTTCAAACACCAGGTTGATGCTGCCAGCGTCTGCTCCTCCTTCCTGCTACATGTGATAGAAAAGACTGTATATAAAGGACAGAGGCACCGTGAGGTCGCCCACGTTTATGGACGGCAGCTTCTGCACTTTGGCTGTTGCCGTCTTTTTCTTGCTGATTGTGTTTTTCAGCAGCCTGGCTCTGATATAGGGTTAAATTTGTGTTCTTTCTTCTGACTGCTCTTTTCTGCTCTGTGGGTCACACCAGGTCATATTTTACAATGTTATCAGAAACATTTCTACCAACCTGTGATCCTTACAGTTTCCATTCTGGTCTAACAGCACGAACACAAACAAGCCTCGTCTTATATTACTTAAAGGACCATCTGGTATTGCTGCAGAATTTAGTTCAATCGTGGTCTTTCTGTTCTTGACTCTTCTTGTCCCTCTCATCCTGTTGTTCTGTTTCTTGGTGCTCGCTCACTGTGTATTTATGACTTAAGCAGAAGGACTGAACCTCCAGCTTGTTTTTTACAGGTTTCTCCTGTTGTTGCTTTGTTGGGGTGTTGGAGTGCCTTTGGCTTTGTCTCATGTGAGGATTACATACGTTACATTTGAGAAGCGTTAAATGGAAAATGTCAAAATGAATAACAAAGGCATTTTAAACCATTTTAATCACATTGGTCAATAATGAATCATACTGTGCAGCACCTCAACGTGACGCGTTATACTGCAAACAGACAACGAAGACAAAAAAACACTGAAACTAAACCGACATTAAACATGAAAACATGTCACTACAAACGATGTTCATGTAACACTAAAGTATGACAAAAACAAACTGGAATGTGTGGCTCACTGTGGGTGCATTATCCATGATGCAATGACTCAAACATTCATTGCAACCACTTTAGTAAAGTTGAAATCTAAAATAAATCATCCGTGCATTTTCTTCCGCTTATCTGAAGTCGGGTTATGGAGCCGACAGCAGGGGCGACCCGACCCCCCTCTCACCGCCTCCTCAAACTTATCTAGAGAAACATCGAACCTTTCCCAGGACAGCCGACAGACGTAATCTCTCCAGAGTGTCCTGGGTCTACGCCGGAGCAAATCAGCTCCTGTTTTTCCGACTACTACTGGAACACAGTCGATGCGGAAGTGCGGAGCAGCTCCGAGGTAAAAGGAATGCAGCACTAAAGTCAGGTTTAGTGGATGAGTGGTGGTTGTGAGAAACTGAAGGAAAGCTGGACATGTTGTTGTGCAGTCTTGACTATGCACTCAGAACCAGAGGCAGTACATCATCCCACAGACAGTATCTGCTGTGGGTTGACCTTCTGAGTGGCTCTGATTGGATGCCCCAACATGCACAGAAGCTTGAGACTGTGACTCTTCATCTTACACTTGGCGCCCTGAGAGGTCAGCGCAAACATCTGCAAAATTTTTCTTCCCTACAAAAATCAAATTAACCACCTGTATTCATAAACATGTTTTTTGGTTGGTGTTTTTTTGCCTGTCCCGTTTGGATCAGAATCGTTGTCTGAAGGCCAAGAAAGATGCCAAGTGGATTTAATTTACCAAGTGGATCATCATGGCCTTGCCATATTGGTCCATTTGATTGACCTTTATTATAATTATGAATTTATTTTATTTTCAGTTGCTACAAACGGGACAGACATGACTGGGGGATAGGACAGGGAGAAAGAATGAAAGAAAGAGAGGGAGAAAAACAGAGGGGAGAAGAGACG
>NW_024587233.1:0-3101 GCF_018398535.1 Haplochromis burtoni
CACCACTCAACAGAACTGTATTGACATCTCCCAGGAGGAACGCGGTATTTCCTCTAGCTCTCAATCACCATAAATAAAGGGGTGGTTTTGGAAAAAGCGGTCGAACCAAAGTAAGAGATCCAAAGGCAGCGTTAGTGGTGAGAAAAACAATCCAATAAAGGGGTTTGAAAGTGGGCCTAGAGAATCCAAAGGTTAGGTTCAGAGCTAGAAGAAAATGAGGGTTGAAGTTAGAGCCCAATGTCCAAATAGGGCTCTAGGCGGTTAGGTTTTAGGGCCGAAATGAGATCCCTGCATGGGGTTAAAAAAGGTTAAGGTTAGGGAAAGCTTCAGGGCCAGGAGTTTAAAATAGGATGGTCATAAACAGGCCTATACAGGTGAAAAATGCAGAAAACACAGAGGTGAAGGGAAGGGGAAAATTTCCCTTAATTAGAGTTGTAGCACCCTCTAGTGGGTTGTATTGAGGTTACACTGTCAGCACAGAAACACATCAATAACACAAAATCAGAAACTCAAATTGGTTTCATAAAGATGTTCCATTAACATGGCAATTCCAGTGCTTCAACATGTACTCTGCAGTCTTGTCAGTCCAGCGAAGATTATCTGGTCCTGTGTTGAATTTATCAGCAGGTAGAGCAGGGATGTGTCCCTTTAAACTTATAATGAAAGTGTTTATGTGCAATAATGTGTCTTGTTCTGTAGTGGGAAGGGCAGAGGAAAAGTTAATCACAGGAACAAAAATGTCAGCTTGGGGAAATTTTGCTTGTGCTGCCCTCAGTGCCCTTCTCAGCTCCGTTATTGGTGTATTTTTATCCCTCTGGCGCCTGTTATTCAGGCCGAAGGATAGAATCAGCTTCTCCACCGATGTATCAATGTCCGCTTTATCCAGAAGGATCTCTGCGTGGGCCCATTTGGCTCCCGGAAAGCTGTCAATTTGGACTCCCTCCGCAACATGAGGAGGAATCCAGCCCACATTGGCGTCTCCAATAATCACAGATGCCTCTCTTGTGTGCAGTCTCCACTCTCTGAGTTTTTTCTTTGAGCTTGGATGTGTTGTCGGGGTACATACCTGTTGCCCAACTGAAGCTGTGTTGGTCTTCTTGGGGGTGGAGTTATCCTGCATGAGGTCCATCGCCTCCATGTTCTGTTGTGATTGAATGGCAGGAGAAGACGTCACCTCAGAAGAAGTCCCCGGAAGTGTTGCAGGGATTCTCCTCACCCTCTGGTCTCTCGGAGCCGCTGGATTGGGTCCTGGTTCCCCACTATGTACTTGAAGCTCATGATGTGGTTCAGTCGGTACAGTAGTTGCCTGCACGTCTGCCAGCCTGGCTACAATGAGAGCCTCAGCTTGCTCCAAAGATTCAGGCTGCAGACGGCGGCCCAGATTCCTTTTGGCCCAGGATGCCGCTATCTCAAACGGGCCTGTCCAGTCCTGCACAGGAAACTCAAAAAGAGTCTTAACTGCCTCCTCCATGCAAAAATTATAATGGTTACGGAGGATTATGATGGTGGTATGAGCCCAGTTCTTAGCATTATCCTCTATTAGAGTGTGCACTTCCCTATTGGGGATAGCTGGCTTAATCACAGTCATTAAATTATTAGTTATTCTGTTCAGGGAGGGAGGAGGAATGTCCCCCGAAACATTCTTTAAATGGTGCACTGTCTTAATGAGTTTATAAATGATGCGAACCTTTGCTGAGAAGTCAGGATCATCCGACTGTATTTTCTTCAGTGGAGGTTTGGTCCGGACCGTTCGGGAGGAGTTGGCATGCCGTTTATGCCGAGTTGGTTCCCGGTCCCGTTCGGGCCAATTTCCCTGGTGGGCAACGTGGCGGTCCACGATCCGTGGCTCTCCGTTCCATTTGCGCTGCCGCGGGCGGAAAAAATCTCCCTCACATCCATGTGTGCCCCTCCTGGAAAACGGGCCGTAGGCTGTGTGATCTCTGCGCAGGGGGGACGGTGTCCGTCTGTTCGACCTTCCATGGCCCGATCCCCGTCTGTTCCGGTGGTCGATCACGATCCACGGCTCGTTCTCATACCAAGGAGCCATACTAGAAGCCCGTATGCTAGCCTTAGCTTTACTGGATTAGCACGGTGTGTGTAACAATAGAGGCTAACGGCTACATGTAGCAAAATGAGCTCACTCCGTTTTCGTGTGATTAAAGAGCGCTTTAATGAGCTTTTACTCAAAGAATCACAGCATACATTAATAGGCAAGCCTTACATGTTGCAACGTTTCGGTTATGAATATACCTTCATCAGGCTGGCTTGCTAAAAGTAGAAAATATCCATACATGCGGTCCGAAGCAGGAGGTGTGCGTTCATCAGGAAGTGCATGTGGAGTTATAATCGACAGACATCATTTCCCATGATGCTTAGAGCTTCTGGTTTGAATAGCCAATAACAAAGAGACTCATGCCTAGGGTCAAAGGCCCTTCTAAAACACTGTTCTGATTGGTCGCACACCGACATGCTGCTTTCAGGGACCGTTGGAAAACACAATAACACTCTTCAAACTGTAAAGCCGTGCCAACGAATAACAGTGAGGCAAAACGGCCATTCAAAGTCTGCAAAACATACATATTATGAATATATCATATAAAACACTTTGTAATGAGCCCATATTGGTCCATAAAGAATCCTCCTAATAGCATAAAGTGTCCCAATAAATGGGTTAAAAAACATCAAATAGAAATTGGGCTTCAGGTTACAAACAACAATGTATATATACAGTTTATAATGAGCTTCTGGGTAATGTGCATAATCAAGAAAAATAATAAAGGGCCCATATTTTAATTATCCAGATCAGTTGATGCTCCACATTGGGGACATCACTTACTCCCAGTTGTTGCAACGCGAGGATGTAGGGAGGACCGAGCGGTGGTTAGGCACGGGCGGGTTAGGGGGAGAAAGGTTGGGAGGATGGCCGCCGAAGGCGGCCAAACTCCATGCACAGGCCAATCTTGTTCCCACCCGGGTCCCCACACCACTCACAGATTGCTCTCCAGGAGGAAGGTGTCCTCTCCCATCACCAATAAAGGGGTTTGAAAGTGGGCCTAGAGAATCCAAAGGTTAGGTTCAGAGCTAGAAGAAAATGAGGGTTG
>NW_024587234.1:0-3100 GCF_018398535.1 Haplochromis burtoni
ACTAACGAGGTTCAGGTGTGGGTAAAGTCCTGTATAAAGCAAGTGGGATTTTTGGCTACCAGGTTGATTGTTTTATGGTAGAATGGCAATGCCAAAAATAAAGTATAAAAAGAAACTTAAATAGTCTGCTGGTGCTGTTTACTTATAACCTTCCTTGGTGCTTATGTTATGCTACCTCACAGCTACCCGCTTTTAGCCTTCATAACTGCCTTAGTTATGTATAGCAGGGATTCAGCAAATAGCTTTTCCAGTTTGGGTACATACTGAGAGCATCACTCAGTTGCTGAAAAATTATGGATAACACTTGAAATCTGGTAATTGTCCCAGGGTGCCTAACCCTAAATCTACCCCAAGGCAATCAGAACATGAAACTTTAAATTTTATTAAATTATCTCCTACAAACCTTAGCAGATGATTTCTTGTGATAGAGACGCTCTTATCTTCATGTCATCCTGTTGCTGGCAGTCCTCGGCCTGTTTATTCACACTGTATGATGGTCGGGAACAAAATCATGAAGTTTGATGAGTGCTACAGATCACGTTCCCAAACTACAATTAATATAAACGCTTTGACTACAATGAATTTTCTCATGTTCTCTTTTGCTTTTGTCATTATTTATTAAGTAGCAATATGTAATATGCATGCAGAGTTTCACATATTGGACTCTTCACATCCCATCAGATCTATTAAAGACATGGGAGGAATTTGTTGGTGCTGAGAGTTAAAAAGGACGTCGGCTCTTGGGTTAGACAGATGAAGAAAAAAAACAAAAAGTGAGTTCATGTTACAGGGCTTCCAGTTTTAAATGAGTATTTTCACCAAGTTATTATCGTTAAGCTGCATTTATTTAATGGCACACCTTCTCACATGTGTGAGATAAAACCTAGAATTTAGCAATTCAGAGCCTGCTACAAGAATTCTATTTATTATAAATAGTATAATAATAGCATAAATTAATAATATAAATTAAGCTTTTAAACTTTTTCAGCTTTACAGTGTGTTTCTATCTGTCTGTCAATGACTGTCATGGTCTGACAGCCCTCGCTGGTCAGCTTGCCTGTTTCGTCTATGTGTTTGGATGTGTGTGTATCCAGAAGGCTGGTTTCCAAGTGCCATCAGGCTGGGAAGAGTTCCCGCGCTGAAGTCAGCCACACCTGCTGCTCTTCAACCATCACCAGCTGCAGCTGATCATCATCACGGGCAGTTTGCTGCTGTTCTGAGTTTCCGTCAATGCTGGATCGTTGAGTTTAGACTTTGTGTGTGTGTTGCTTGCCAGACTAATCTATGCATCTTGTCCTACCAGGATTTGGGAATGGAGTGATCCATGGGAATGGAGCCATTGTACAGTTTGAGACTTGGAGTTTCACGATTCATGCCACGGACAAATAAAAAATAAATCTCTGTAAAATAAAACTTTTGGGAAAGGATCTTTTCTTTATGTAATGACAGTTGTGACTCATGAGCCAGGTGAAAATGTGAAAGTGCAATGGCAGATTTGAAAGTTAAGAAATGTTTTGCTGAAAACAACAACACACGTAAACAATTAGTATGATGTATGAAGAGAGACAAGAGCTTTGTTAGAAAAGATAGACGCCATTGTCTACTGCTACACTAGACTGATGTGTGATAAAGACAAAGTGATGAAAGAGAATGTGAACCAAAACTCCTTCAAAGAACTGATGGGAGCGACTCTTCAGTTTCACAAGATACGATTTTTTGGACAGAAAAAAAATTCTTATATATCAGTGTTTTGTTTTTCTAAAAAATTAAGAAAAATTGTCATTTCATTGCATTCCAGAGACAGAATTTTTCTATGTCATGTAACAGTACAATCTATGTGAGAATTCAGTGCTGTGCATCTGACAGAACTACTCTAGCTCCCTTTTCTTCAGCATCTGGACACAGTACAGAGGGTTGGTCCAGGAGTTTGGACTGGAGTGAAACTGCCTCCAGATCAGTGCTGGTGAACCACCAGTGAACATCCACGCACCAACTCCTGTGTCTCTGTCATAGAGGGGAGTGACTGAATGTTTGTCCCAGTATTAAAAAGTCAGCTTGATCACAAATGAATGGCAGGAGCCAATGAGCCAGAAAAGCTGATTGCTCACAGGTGAGGTGAGAGAGCAGCAGAGATAGATTAACATCTCCAGATGTCAAGGAGGTGAACACTAACACAGTTATATGTTTATGTACCGAGGTTGTAACCCATTTTGTCAGTGGATGGTGGTGTTGTACTACTGGGGAACCACTAGAGACATGCACAGCTTAGAAATACATGAGTTCTGACCTGGGAAAGATGCTAACTTTGGTGTCCTCTCTATTTATCTACAGGTACTGAAAAACTTACATTTATATCACTAAAGTAATGTAAGTTAGATAACAACTGTTCTGTCATTTTTGTGATGACTTTGAGATGTTGTTTTGTTTTTTCTTATGTGTTAACAACAGTGCCAAATTATTTTGAGTTATGACCATTATATAAGTTATCCTTTAACTATGAGTGTTTTTGTTTAATTTATGTGTATATGAATATGTCAAACTCATTTCAGTTGGCTACACAACCTTTGGAGTTGAAGTATGAAATACCTACCTGTCTCACTTAAGATGGTCCACCTTGCCTGTAGGTCCTCTCTGGAGCACTCAACTCATTTACCCACCTGCCTGCTCACCTTCCTTTTCTCCTGTGAAAACGCAAGCCAGTGGCTTCTCCCTCAGAAAGTACTCTTAGTGCCCCTAAGTAAGTAATCGTATCACCACTCACCAACGGGACTTTCCATGCGTTTGCAGTGCACTGCAAACAGTTGTAAAGAACTGTTGGATGCACTTGGATCAATGGCAATATTACAGACAAATTGCAAGATCCATAGACAGCTGCTGACCTGACAAAAATGCCCAATATGGGAGCCAGAAAGATTAGAAGTCAAAGTTAAATTGCTTCGTATTTGCGCGTGGACTGAAGCACGCGTTTTTGAGTCCTCAAAGATTAGACACAAATCACTGCACACATTTTTAAATTTGGCCATTCGATGTCCCACTTGTCGGTCTGGATAGCCCTGACCAACACCCAACGCACAATAATGTCATGAAAGCATATTTTTGG